>NC_090197.1:35905555-36205555 GCF_033026475.1 Channa argus
CATAAACAAGGCCAACACTGCCTTAACATGCTGCTATTCATCTTTGCTAATTAAGTTGGACAACACGTTAGTCGCAGTTATGCTGATTATCAATCACACAGGGAGACCATGAAACTGGGGGGCGGATAGTAAGACCCATGATGAATGTTCTGTCCTGGGTGTGTCTTGGTTGGTCATTTAGCTTTTTTCAGGCTGCTATGTGTGACAATGCTAGACATTGGGGCTCTTATGTGCGTCGCTGGCTTCTTTTGCTTTATACATGAGCACTGTCTGGTAACATATGCTTCTATCTCTTTTCTCATATAGGGCCAATAAAATCTCTGTCGTGCCAAAGTAAGAACTCGTTCAATACCAACATGCCCCATGTCATTATGTAAGTGTTTCAACACTAGTGATTTTAAGCTGGCAGGTAGAACTAGCTGCCGTCTCTCCGGGGTCTTACGATATAGGATCCCATCTTCAATGCATAGTTTTCCCCATTCATGCATCATTTTTTTACTTGCTCCCTTTACACTACGCTTCATGTCATCTGTGAGTGTTTTTTTTTGACTCCTTCATTTTCATTATTTCGCCTATCACTGAATCATCTCGTTGAGCTCTTTGCAGTTCAGCGGGATCCATAGGCAACAAAACATCTCTGCTGCTTGCTTCAAGCTGGTCACCCTGTGAGATTGTCAGGGCGGCAATCCAGGCAACATCCTGATTTTTACTTGCCCTGCAGCCTTCCCATGTAGTAGTGACAGCTTCCCCAACCAGTTGCTCCGTACACTCTTTCATATATTTGTTGATGTCAAGAGGGCATCTAGAAAGAGTGTCTGCATCAACATTCACTTTTCCAGGTCGATAACGTATGTCAAATCTGAAATCAGACAGTTCCCCCACCCATCTGAAACCGACTGCATTCAATTTGGCTGTACTCATGACATACGTCAAGGGATTATTGTCTGTATAGATAGTGAAATATGGGGCATAAAACAAATAATCCCTGAATTTCTCGCAGACAGCCCACTTTAGAGCAAGAAATTCCAACTTGCCCGAGTGGAGCCGATAGTTTTTCTCGGCTGGTGTGAGGGTCCTTGAGCCATACCCAATCACCCTGAGTTTGCCGTTCTGATTTTGGTAAAGGACTGCTCCAAGCCCTTTGTCGGACGCGTCTGTGTGAAGCACAAATGGCAGTTCAAAGTCTGGATAGGCAAGAACAGGTGGATTCGCCAGCATATCAATTAACTTACACAGTGCCTCTTGGTGTCTCATTGTCCATGTAACTGGAGTCCTAGATGGTAACTGTGCACCTCTGACTTTCTGTACACCATGTCTCCCTCCCATCTGCACCTCAGGATTCACCTTTGGTTGCAGAAGTTCATAGATTGGTTGGGCCAGTCTGGAAAAATCTTGGATATATGAGCGGTAGTAGCCCAAAAACCCAGCAATTCTTCGCACGTCTCCCACAGTGTTTGGCGTTTTATCCTTCAGGGCGTACACTGCCTCCAAATCTTTGGGATCAATACGCACTCCTTCAGCCGAGACCAAGCGACCAACATACCTCACCTCCCGTTTGAACAAGTCACACTTTGTGGCCCTGAGTTTGACTCCATGACTCTGTAGGGCTCTAAGGACTTTCCTCAGTCCTTCAACATGGTCTTCAAACGTGCGAGCATAACATAAGATGTCATCCAAGTATGGAATGCAGCACTCATCTCGCAGGGGGGCAAGCATTTCTTCCATACTGCGTTGGAATGCAGCAGGAGCATTTGTTAGCCCAAAAGGGATTCGCACCCACTCGTACAGGCCCCAGGGGGTTATGAATGCAGTTAAGTGGCGTGAACCCTCAGCAATAAAGCCCTGGTGATAAGCCTTTCCTTGATCTAAAATGGAAAACCAACTGTACCCACCCAGGGTGTCTGTAAGGTCCTGGATTCTTGGCAATGGATGCCGGTCTGGTACTGTGTGTTGATTGAGAAGGCGATAATCGACGCAGAGTCTGAGTGTTCCATCCTTCTTACGTACACAGACAACAGGTGCTGAGTACGGAGATTTGGACTTTACAATCCACCCCTTTGCCAAAAGATCCTCGATGTACTCCTTGACTTCCTTGTAAAGGGGTTTTGGAATGGAGGTGTAAGCTTTCTGAATAGGCGTGTTATCTTTCAGTGTGATGCACATCTCTAAACTCGGGATACACCCCATGTCATTGTCGTCCCGTGCAAATGCGGCTGATTCCTCTCGCAGCATTTTCTTGACAATTTTCTGCTGGTCATCACTTAAGTGACTGACATCCACTGGTGGGTCCCATGTTGATGTCCCACTACTTCCCGCATCCTGCTGTGCGGCAGAGGACTCCTCACTGCTGGTTCCCTGGGGGGTATGTGACTCAAACAAGTTCAGTTCTTTAGTCTCAATTACTTTCGCTACTGGTTCAATGCTCCCCAAGACAGTCCTGCAGTTCAGGGTTATACTGTGCTTGGTACGGTTGCTAATGGGAACTGTGACGTAAGAGACTTTCGCCTGAGTGATTTCAATTAGACTATCCCCAACATCCAACTGTTGTAGCTGTGGATTGTCCTCATGAGGTTCAAAGAGCACAAGTGAATTTGACGTGTCAAATGTGGAGGGTACTTTACACTTAACATTTCTAACTTGACCAGCTGGAATAACTACATCATACTGCCCCAGTCTCAGCTTGCCATGACATGTACCCTTGTCATTGCTGAGTTTCGTCTGGATTAAGTTGACAAGTGCAGTGGCTTGGTCGCAGTGAAGATTCATTGCACCACGTATGAGTTTCACCAGAGCAGGGATGAGGTCTGTATCGCCCTTTGGTCCTAATACTAGCTGCTCAATTACATTAAAACCGATCAGAGGGGCATCCAGAGGAACACTGCTCACCAGGAAGGGCACTTGTATTGACAGATCTGGGTCACTGTTGTCTGGAAGACTCACAACCACTCCTATCCAACCATCATAAGGTAGTGGCTGTCCATTCACAGCCAGCACACTCAAGTCTTTTTTTCCTATGAGTTCAGCTAGTGGCCGTAGCTGGTGGTCAGGGAGGTAGGTCTTTATCCACTGGCGGTCGAGGAGGCTAACTTGTGCTCCAGTGTCTAATAAACAGTCTACTGCATAGTTGTGAATGTAGCATTTGATTCGACATTTCCTCCCAACTAGCTGAGCTACAGTCTCACGGGCTTCAGTCTCATGTTCTGTGAGCAAGGATGGCACATAGCTTGTCTTCACATTTGCAGTTTCCTTCTGACCAAGCTCTGATTTTGTGGTGTTTGGCTGCCCGCTGCTACTTGGTGTATGTGCTTCAGCAAGTAAGTGACTGGAGCTCTGTCTCTGTACTCTTCTGAAACATCCAACTGCCCTATGCCCTGCCTCTCCACATATGAAGCAATGACTACATGAACTCATGCCTCCTTCAATACATCTCGGACAGCCATACTTCCTTGGTGTTAACTTGGGCTTGCTTTGTTTAGTATGAATACACTGGTAAGATGGTTCTTGGACCCTATTAGCTGCGAGAGCTTCAACCACTTTAGTCAGAGCATCAATTTTGGCATTCAGTTCCTCTATGACTTTATTTTTACTATTTACTTTACCATCTGATGTACTTTCAATGTCTCTTTCAGTAGTAAGTTGAGCACTATGAGCATGAGTTACCTTTTGACGAGAGGTTGCACCGAGTCTGCGCTGCCTTTCGCTCTCCTCACTGGATACTTTATTCACCTGCCGTATTAGTGCTTCATCTGTCACACCATAGTCTGAGAGAAGGGGTTTGAGTTCAGTACGAACATCTGCGTATTTTGGGAGAAGGCCCTGATGGATGGTGCGCAGGAACACATTTTGCACTGTGCGCGGTTCATACTCAATGTCCATGTTATCTTGTTTAGAAGCAAACATAACTTTCTGTTTTAGTCCTATCATCCTGTATAGGAACTGTTGGGGGCTCTCATGCTCATGTTGTTTAGTGCTCATTAGTTCCTGGAAAAGCTCACTGCCGCTCTTTTCACTCAAGTGTGACCTTAGGAAACTTTTGAGCTCTGTGAGGGTTAGGTCATCTTTGTTGATGAGCATGTCTTTAAACTGTCCTGGTTTGATGATGCGCAGCACCCCTTGGATGATTTCACTGTCTGTGTGCTTTGCTTTGTGTCCCTCATCAATCTGTTTACACAGCCCATGATAGCTGATGTCAGATGTACTGTCCCCAACCTGGCCCCCATGGACTTTAAACTCTCTACGCTGGAGGAAGGATAAATCCCTTAAGGAGACCATACTATCAGGCCTACGTTCGATGTGGTCTAATGGGGCTGGACTGTGATGTCTAACTGCTGTCGAGGGTTGTGGTTGTGTAGCTGTTAAGATGGGCTTTATTTGGACCGGTGACGCTGTCTTAAACTCAGCCAATCTTCTACCTAGAGCCTCATAATTAGTCATTAGCTGTTGGTACTCGACTACTTGTGGGTCATCAGAATGCACAGGATACGTGTCATCGGTATTATTCTTTACACTGCTCTGCTCTGACAATCTAGTAGGTGGGGATGCCAGTGTCATAGTCTCATTTTCACTACCTGACAATATAGATTGAGTGCATCTAACAGCACGACTAGACATAAGATCAGTAATGGCATCTCTCATGGATAGCAGATGGGAAAACCCCTGATCCTCTAAGTCGAGCAATGCCTGACAGTTCAAGTAAGTACATATGTAGTCAAGGCAACTCTCCTCATCACCCGGTATTACACTTGAAGGATCCAGGTCCTCTACTAGTGTGATATTCTCAAAAATTTGAAAGAGTTCCTCTGTTGTTAAAGCATGAAGGCTTTTCTTTATCTTCCATATTAACTCTTTTCTTCCGCTGTCATCCATGATGTTTCCCCTGATAAGTGATATCTCAGTTTAGCAATTTCCAGCAGGCTGTGCTGTCCTCCTCCAACTGGGGTTTCTCTCTAGCCCTTAGTCCTCGGGTTACCTCAGTTGCGCACATGCAGCTTTACCATGCTGGTTCTGTGATGTCTGCCTTGGGTCTGTAGAGTTAAGGATCAGCACCAGCTCTCACCAGATGCCGATCCCAGCGGTGCCTCCAAAATTATGTTACAGGCCCCAAACAACAGAGACCTGTAGACAGGATATATACCCTGTTTCAGACAGGAAAAAGTAGAGACGGGAGACGTTAGTTGTGTCCGTTCAATCAGGCTGTTTCTGTCTTTATTAAACAAGCATATTTTATTCTCATTTGACTCTTCTGTTTTGTTTTTATAAACATTTTTCTCTATTTCACAACAACTCAATTCAACATGTTTCCATTAACATACATTGTGATTTCCATCTCACAGGTTAATATACTGTAACTTACAAACAGAGTCTGGAAATACAGTGCAGTACTGTTTAACATTAATAGTATTAATTCACCACTATAGATTGCATTAACAATACTTACTTTGTGTCTGCTATACTAGCTCTCACTATACACTACCTCAGTAATCCTGTTACTAGTTAAATTCAGCCTATTGATCAATTTTTATGTTTTACACATTTGCAAACATTTCAACAAAGTAGTATACAAAATAACCCACTGGAACTCTGTGCTGAAAACAATACAGAACAGGAAAAATTCGTTATACAACCCATATTCCTCACTCTCGGTCTCACATACAACTTAATTACACATGAATTATATTTCTAACAAATGTCCAGGAGTCTTTAGTCCACACAGAAACACTCACAATAAAACCGCCAATGGTATCGTGTTCACACACGGAAGCTAGCAAAACTTTACTTCGACAAACAACTAATTTTAGGCTTTAAACGCTGCTCAAATGTGTGTTTATCTCCTCAAACCTAACCGTAGTTAGCTCAAAAAGACCTTAGACATCCTATGGAGTAGTATGTATTAAAATACACATGCTACTAACCTGTTTCAGACAGGAAAAAGTAGAGACGGGAGACGATAGTTGTGTCCGTTCAATCAGGCTGTTTCTGTCTGAGAAGCAGAGGCCTGAAGGCTACGTTCAACTAGCGCTCATTTTGATGAATGCTCCACCTAGTGGCGTAACTTGACAATTACAATGAAAAGCTTGAAACCTAAACCCATGGTAAATGTTCAGAAATTTAGCCTCTCTGCACCAAAATACAAAAAAAAACACATAATCCTAATCAACAATTGTGACCAACCACTGGTGGGTGTCACATATGCATGCAGTTACATGTGTACATACAAACACATTCACACAAATGGTCATACTTCTGATTCCTTCCGATGGATTAGGTTTGTTACTCTATTGAGGCTTTACTGGATACTGTTAATAATAATGTAACTTAACAGCACAGCACATCTGCATTATTTTGTTTCATAGCTTAATGTTGGCGGGCTAGCAATAATATATTTTTGTATTTCTCTAAATTATGGCAAAAAATAAAATAACCTGAAGAAGGCACTGTTATGCCCATGTCTATGGGGTAGGAATTCAACATAAATGAACCAACAAAGGATGTTTCCTCCCCAATCCCCAAACCGAAGTCTGGCTTGCAAATTTGTAATTAAGTGTATAATTTATCATTACAACAAAGGAAAGTGATACAGAAACAAGTGTAGCATCATAACTCAGGGTGAACCAAAGAATCTGTTGCCCAAAGAAAACTCGAAGTAGCCCCTAAAATGAAACAAAGACATTTACAACCTTAACTCCCTAACAGTAGAAAGAAAATGACAGTTCACTGCTACAACTTCAATACTACTTACAAGTACTATTGACAAGGTATAAAAGATGGTTAAATTAAATAAATACACAAAACAAAGGGAGCCTGGTTGATGTGGTAGAGCATTGGGTTGGGATGCAGAAGACTGCGGGTTCGAATCCCACCCCACCTGGTGTGGTCCCACCTAGCCTCCAAGGGGCACCCTGGCGCTGGTCCCAAGCCCGGATAAAATGGGAGAGTTGTGTTAAGAAGGGCATCCGACGTAGAAATTATACCAAATCAATGTGGGGAACACGGCGTAAAAAAATATTCTTTTACAATCAATACACAAAACTGTGGCACTACGCCCAACAAACCAAATAACAATAATCCATACTCCACAATAAGGTTGAGTGCTTCTAGGCCGAGGACAGAGTACAGGTGCTGCTGCCAGATGAGACAGTCTGGCTTATGGGAACTAAACTTTTCAAAGTGAATGAAGTGCACCATTGGCTGTCGGCACTTCCCCCCTCAATCCAGCCAATCAGACAGGGCACCTACAAGTGAAACACTCAAATTCACACAAACGAAGAGCACTTAATCTCATAGAAAACACTCACACAGACTTTGAAATTTGCTCTCAAGGTGCAAATGATTGATGCATTTAACTTTTAAAATGTACAAAAGTTTTTTCTAGGGGAGCATGCCTGGTCCCCAGTTCAACGTCACTTGCCAGCTTTACCCTTTCTGTGAAGAGTTTGCATGTTCTCCCCATGCTTCATGGGTAGCCTCAGAGTACTCGTTTCCTCCCAAAATCCAAACACATGCGTGTTGGGTTAATTGGTTTAGCCGACTGTACAATGCCCTTAGGTGTGAATGTGAGTGTGAAGACTTGTCTGTCTTTGTGTGTCTGTGCTGGCCTTGAGATAGACTGGCAACCTGTCAACAGTGTACCCTGCCTCTCACCCAGTGACAGCTGGGATAGGCTGCAGCCCCCCATGACCCTGAACAGAACTTGGCTGTTGTGTTGCTCAGCCCTGTTGACAGGACACAAAACAATGTTTTCCTCCCATTTGTCAGCAGAGGTGTGTGATGTTTTGTCTGTTTGCCCAGTAAACACAATCTTGGAGTACACCACAGCCCTAATGGATCAGTTGGCCCAAAGCTTCAACTGTGTGGAGGAGCAGAGCTGTAATGTCTCTCAAGCCCGAAGTATATTTGTGTCTCAGCTAGTGCAGTGTCTCATCACAACGATGGGACTTCTTCCAGTACTGAGACTTGGTCTAAAGAGGCTGCAAGAATCTTCATGTATTCATGTAAAGGTCCTCAAGCAAATGGCAATGTGGGCACATTTGGCATACAAAATGATTCATTCTTGGTTCTTATTTTTTACATTATGTTTGTACACAAAATAATTTTCTTCCAATTAATGGTCATACTGTGTACACTTTTCTTTTTTTGCATGAGAATGTTGTCTTGTGGTTATGATTTAATTTTAAATACTTATTACATTTAAAACCTGTATACTTAAATATTGACTAATTATGTAAATACCACAGTAGACTTCAGAGTGAAAACATTATCAGTACACCTACAAAGGGGAAGATGGTAGTTGCTGTTGCTGGTTTGTTGTCAGTATGGATAAAGCTAACTAGAAAATTAAGGGTGCAAACATATGTGACAGCTGTAAATGACACTTGCAGAATTCAGTAAAATGTTTTTATTGTGTATTTTACAACAGGGGCTTTTTGGATACAACAAAGTTTATGTTCTATAGGATAGATTCCATCAGTGTAAAGAGTTCGTAACATTCTTCACTAGAAATTGAGAGGGAAAGCACTGCTGTTCAGATGTGCTGAAAGTGGCCCATTGTAGGCACAAAGAGGACCCACAAGAAGTTCATCCATTTATCCATCATCTCTAACTTATTCTGCGAAGGGTTGCAAGGGGTTGGAGCCTTTCTCAGCTGTCAAAGGCAGGGTACAACCTGGACAGGTCACTAGTCTATCTCATGGCCAACACAGAGAGACATACACAGACAATGTTGACAAGGTATAAAATGGGCAATTTAGATTCCCAATTAAACTAACATGCATGTCATTAGATTGTAGGAGGAAAGCCACACAAGCACGGGGAGAACATTCAAAATCCACGCAAAAATGCCACAGTCTGTCAGGGATGCTAACCTGCTAGATGTGAGGCAGCAGTGCTTTACAGGAAGTCAGCTGTCCTTTCAGTATCAGGTAGTGGTCTCTGAGTCTTGCTTTTATTCTAATGTCTCTTCCATTTCTTCCCCCTGAGCAGGGATCAATCTTGGCCAATTGGTTCAAAGTCCATCCACTTTGTTCTCAACCCATATTGTATTCACAACTTCATGTTTGCAGACATTACCACAGAAATAAACAAGGCAAAAGTACATTGCTACAAAGGGTCAATGGCCACTTATATCCAAAGTGCTTTACAATGTTGATTACCATTCGCACAACAATTGCAGCGGCTACCATGCAAGGTGATCACCTGACCCACTGGGAGCAGCTTGGGGTTCAGTTACTTTCCCAAGGATTTTACGTGGATGACTGCTTTACCAACTGAGCTACAGCCGCCCCTTACAATAACATTAGGTTGGACTTGATCCCCTTTTTATTTTTAAAGTGGAATCTGCATGATACCATGACATGGACTGATGTTTCCTCATTGGTGTGAGTGGTCGGAAACGGACCATTACTGACATTGCATCATCACTCAAATGACTATGCACCGTGGTCAGATACTCCATCATATTTCAATTGTCCCTTTAGTCTGTCAATGTGGGCTGGTCATTGTTGTGACATCACTAGGTGGGAAAGGTTCAATCCATTCATCAGACCATAAGTGCAACTGTGAGGCCTTTAATATTTTACTAATTAAGATTGCTGAGTGCGAAACCCTCATTTACTCCTGCTAATGTAGGTTGGGTTCACTAAAAGGTGATTAGTGACATTCATTGTCCTACTGTAATGTACCTGTTTCAGCCTTCTTGTTTGCCCTGCTGTGCTTGATAAGCAGATACATGGTAATCTGTTAGAGTTGTAATAAATGTGGTTTGTTTCAATTCTTTTTCCATTTAACTCTGACTTTTTCTCTTACACTTTGAAATGTCCAGGTCACTTTTCAAGCTGCATTTCTATTTCCATTATGTATTAAGTGATTGCATTTGAATATCATTAATTGATAACTGTTTTTCTTTGGGGATGCTAATTCAACAAGCTCCCAGTCTCTTTCTGTGATGAGTAAGCACTTTCTAATGCCGAGGCCCCCCTTGGAAAGAGTAGAAATGCAATCACCCACTGAAAGCCCTAAGCCAGCTTGGCTCCACTTAGCATGGCATTTTTTCCCAAGGATCTGCAGTTCACACCCTCTATTTTTTGCTCTAAATCCCTGGCTTAGTTTTCACTTCTGCACCTTGACACACATAATGGTACAAGCCAAGATAATTCATTAGGATAACCGATTTTTAGTCAGAGTGGCAGTTGGATGACATACCAGCAAAATGCATTATTAGGAGTATACTATAGATTTATAGTACTTCAAACTCAGGGGAAGACAAAGAATTATTTCAGTGTGTGGACTCTTGGGTGTTTTATTTTTACTGCTGAGTCTGGCTGAACGTCAGTGTCAGTTCAGAAAGTGTACATCAAACTCCTGCTGATGATTTATAGCTTGCAGCAGAGCACAGACATTTTAAATGTTTAATTGCTTACACTAGTTGTTTTAAAGGATTGCTGGTGCACTATTGAGTAACGCTCATAACTTCTTATAATTCTATTGGTTTGTTTTGAAAACCACACAGTACCAATTTTATTTAGAATTAGCATGGGTGTTTTTAGCTCATGTGTTTTAGTCATCCATAGTTTTGGAAAATTCACATTTTTCGAGTCACAATTGTCTGTTTTGTAATTTTGTACATGGACTAGTCATTTGTTTCAGTACAAGCTGCACTAAGGCTAATAACAATGTGAATAACTGTTTACCTTTTAAAAGGAGACACTATAGGAATATTTTAATGGGCTATGGATGAATGGAAGGGTCTATTCCTGGTAACTCCAGCAGCATAACCAATGGATTTATTATACTGTGTATCTGTGACCACAGTTGCAGAGAATTTGTATCAAAGACTTAAGTTTGTCAGCAAATTTGTTCGGTTTGGGAGAAATAAAGAACAAAGCTGATCTTTAGGTCTCTGAATTTAAAAATAGAAAAAATAGGCATATGAACTACTTTTAAAGTGTACTTCCTTTCAAGCAGTGGAGATTAATTAAAGCAGAGTGATTGGAAATAGCTGATGTCTGTCGTACTTGGTAGACCTTTGATTCTCCCCTAATTATTGTGTCTTTGTAATTGGAATTACAGATAATCACCAGACTCCTGTTTTCCTATTGGCCTGGATAACTGGGTGTAGAACGTATATGAGGCTCCTGGAGAGACAGAAGGCTGGAGTAAAGAGAAAAAGAGTGGAGATTAAAATGGAAAAGGGAGATTAATTGTCTGTTGTTCTAAGACTGGCTCTCAGCTACCAGTTCCTTGTCATGCATTTTTACAAGGTGGAGATGAAAAGAAGCCCTTATGTCCCACATCCCCATGCTGATGAAATTAGGACCCACATAAAAAGAGATTGGCTCTTGCTGTGAGTCTCCCAAATAAAGAAAGATGGAGGTTTAGAGTGGAGGACCATGAGAAAGTGAGGAAGAGATCAGAAATGAAGCTAGAGTGATGGAAATGAACGCATCAGAAAAAGACGAGATAAAAGGCAGAGGTTTTATATTTACACTCTCTACATTAGTTAAGTTTTCACTTGACCTGTTCAGCAAAGGACAAAAAAATCTAATCATACTATTAGTTCTTGAAATATAGTTTGTAAACCCTCCCTTCTAATTGCTTTTTAGCCATAAATAAATAGATTGAAAACGGATACACTTTTTGCTGTTTTCAATTACTGTAATCCTACTGGTGAAGAAGTATCTTGGGGTTATTCTAGTATCTGATATTTTATAGTTTATTAACGGTTTTCTTTCATAGTTTATAACTGAAATTAATATTGAAATAACGGAGACCAGTCTGTCTTTAGTTTTTAGTGTGACTAAAATTATTTTGTGACACTTTACATTCAAGGATACTGAGGGAAAGAGCTGTTATCTTTTTATTGTGCATTTCTTTTTTTACCCATTGTGGTCACTTTCTTCATAGTTTGTTTACATTTCTGCAGTGTTACAGATTGACAAAAGAGGGAGAGACCTTCAGTGACTTCTGGAAGCAACACATTGGACATGCCTTATTGTTTTTGGTAAATTCTTTCCTTAAGGTTGTTATTCAAAATGACGATGCAGAGGAGAGAAACAGGTGACCGTTAAAAGATTTGTCCACTCAGGGAGAAATTTAGTGTGATTCAATATGTGCATGCATGTGTGGTGGTGGGGCTAAAAATAAAAGCACTTCATCAGAATGCTACTGTCTTTCAAACTTTGAAAGGCACTGACATGAACATAAAAATAACCAGAGGTAGGGGCTTCATGCCGATCACTATGGAAAATAGGAGGAATTCAATTATGGCTGTGCATGCATGCATGAAAGGATTTGGAGGTGAGGTATATTTGTGGTGTTTCAATGGTTGTGGTAAGCTTTAAAATTCAGGACAAAGTTTGACTGAAACATTAAATGATAAGAGAAATTAAAAGAAAATGGCACATGCACAAATTCAAATCACAGAGTTGTCTTCTGAGGGTGAATCTTAGGCCCTGTAATAGCATTGCAAACCATTATCCAATTTAACCTCTAGACATCTTGTTCCTTTAATTCATTCTTGTTCATCTATTATATTGCTACAGTGTAATATTCTGATAAAAGGTAAATTCTCCACCTATTCCAACTGTTATTTTTCTCGCTGAGAAATTCAGAATCATTTGTGTGAGTAGAGTTAAATTGTACAGGCTCATACAATTGGTAGGTGTCCTTTTACATGGCATCTTTTTTATTGATTGGAGAAAGGTGGTGGCAGTTTCATTGTTGCTAATAGCAAGCTAGGTGTCTAATCTAAGTCAGGGTGACCTTTACAAAAGACATCCTACCCACCAACCCCTGCACAGTCACATATATACACACATAGCGATCAGTCAAAGACTATTAAACCGGTGAATAAGCATGCAATGCCTGTACCCTATGCCATTTTACCTATTTTCAAGTGACATCGACAGGTAGAATGCAACAAATTATTTTTTCCTCTTTCATTTAGGAGATAATTTAATAAAATATGTTATTTATTATCAGAACAAAAACAAAAAAGCCCCCTAAGTACTTTCTAATTTCATAAATTTGCGTTCCTCAACTGACACACACCCACAGACTGAAAAAGTGAGACATGAAATACTCATAAAACTTTGGACAATCACAAACTTTGTGAAAAAGTTGAATCATTTTCAATCTTTTACTATATCTGTATCACATTGTGAATATGGCTCCAACCTGCAGGTTATCTGAATGTGTGTGTATGTAAAGTGTGTAATTGTGTGATCTGATCAGACCATAATTGTATTGAAATTAATTGCCACACCTTATTCTGCTTGACTGAAGTTTTCTTACAGCTGAGAGAATATTCACAATATCTTGGTCCTACAGTAAAACTCCTTAATGAAAGTGTGAATGACTTTTATAACTGGAGACTTTCTGCATAGGGGAATAAGTGAATGTCTATGACCTGCTTAAAAAAGGCAAATGTCCCATTGAGTACCCAGCCAAACTGTGGACAGTCTAATGCTCATTTCAGCTTCTGTAACATTTTCCCGTAATGCTTTAATTAACTCAACTTAGATACAGAGCTATTATTAGAATGTAGCACTATTAGGCCAGATTCTGCAATTTTCGAAGATCTAATTTGTAAGTGTATATGGTCAGTCAGTCAGTAGAGCCTCTTGCAGGGGGGTTATACACACCCCAATGCTGTACTTTAATTAAAACTCTTAACATGCTGTGATTTCTTCTTGGTAATAACTGATGTGAGTGGGTGCTTCTGCTCCTATAAAAGAACGTCCTGTAGAATATTTCCGAATCTTTTTTGTTGTTGATTAGACACTTCCTATTACCATTAAAGAGGAAAATTAATGTTTTTTTTCTTTTTTTTCCACTTGTGTACACAAAAGTAAACTGCAATGTTTGTTTACCTGACCTGCGGCTTAGTCCTAACCTCATGTACCAAACATCGTTACCATTGGTAACGATGTTTGTTTGCACATGTTGGTTATTTCAAATGGTTTCTGCTTGCAGCTACACAGAGACATTGTGTGAATATTTGGCTCCGTTAAAGAACGCTCCCTTTGAATTAAGCCTTGCTCTGTGATCTTTTAGAAGAAAAACCTTTTCTCAACCACAAAATCACTCTCCTTCCTTATTTTGTGTGCATCATTGATCTTTATAGTTATGTATAATATGCATACATATACATACATACATACATACATACATACATGCACACACACACACACACACACACACACACACACACACATACACACACACGTGCATACATTACAGGCTCAGTCTTGCTCTTGCTTGAATAGCTGTGTAATTGAGTTTTGGGGATGAAACCTGGCACTTCCTCCTTGTGTGCAAACTCCCCTCATTACAGAGACCTAATTGGGATTAGTACAGCATTTTGTTTTGGCATTGTTAACGAGGCCTGTGGTCAATGCCAATATGTGGCTCATTCTTCTTTCCAACTCCTGGACAAGGAGACTTGTGTGTGTGGTAATCTCTACATTGGATACTGAAGTAGACCAGGGAATTATTTTTGTAGTCCTCATATTGTGTCATTACAGCAGTCTACACAGTGAAGCAATGGGAATATATAGTAAAGCAAAAGTAATAAGACAATATAATTCTCCTTTACATACTATACAGCGTATATATAAAACAGTGTAATAATTAGAAAACTTTTTACAATTTACAATATTTAAATTAGTTCTGCTATGTGTTTATAAAGGTACAAGATCTTTTTCTACAAGAAGTGGTGGGTTTTTCCTTCCTGCACATATTGGCATCGCTAAAATAAGTCTATACCCAAAAACCATAAAAATTATGATAACTGAATATGACTGTGTCTAGACTTTACAAAAATGCTGTCTGGCAGCTCTGCTTCACACAGTAAAATTACTGAGGCTCATTTAACCTTGAAACTACACAGGTGACAAAAAATGAACATGAGCTATCGGAACATTGCCGAAATGGTGTATACTCATTGAATTCAACCATCAAAACCAAATTCTGGCAGATCCCTGTGTTTCCACCCTTTACCTATTTTCTTCGCAGTGGTGGATAAAATAGTCAAGTACAAATAAACAAACAAAAATGTAATAAAAGTTTTTTCTCTCCGTGTCTCTTTCTGTCGATCAACGCTGCTTTATCTTTTTTTAATTTTTATTTTTTATGGTGGGGGCATAAACTAATGTTATGTGTGCTTCTCTTGGAGCTTTATTTTGTTACTTGTGCCTGATTTAATTCAAGTAAACACAGTGGATGGTCGAAACCCCACTGCTGCACTAGTGCATGTGGCTGCCTTCTTGAAAAGGAGAGGAGAACAAAATAATTTGCTTTGGTCAATCAATCACTGATATTAATGTGGGAATCAGCAGGGACCAGCTTTGTTGTTTATGTGGATAAATCGTACGTCAGTCCAGCAGTTTGCACCCCTGCACAGTGAATGCAGATCTTGGTAGACAGGACAAACTCAGCACAACAAGCAATGGCGTAAGAATTACTGAGTTCTGGCTCACTTTGATTGCGACAAGTAAGTCTTTTAAGTAAGGCTATGGATGGAGGGACTAACAGCCTGCCTGCGCCTGGTTTAATAAAGTTATTCCTGTGTCACTTTTTTAAGAAAAATGGACAACGTGGTTAATTCTGAAATGTGTTCAACAATATAAGAAATTTAGTGGAATAAAAACTATGGATATTTGCTCTTAGATGTAGTGGAGTAAAAGTAAAAGTAGCCATAATTAAATCTACTTAGGTAAAGTACAGATACGGTTAGGCATCACAGTGGAAGAGTGGTTAGCGCTTTTGCCTCTCTGCGAGAAAGGTCCTGTGTTCAATCACCTGACAGGTCCTTTCTCCATGTGTTTGCATAGGTTTCCTCCGGGTACTCCACTTAAAAACGTGTGTTAGGTTGTCAGGTTGACCCATTGTGGCAGCATGCTCCATCGCAGCGCCTCAGGGCTAACCCTCCATCTTACCATATGATGCAATTTTGTTTTACACCTTGTATGTACAATGACAAATATAGCACTTTATTTACTAGATCCGTGAAAAATGTACAGTAATGAGGTGGTCACCTTTCACTACTGCGTCTTCGGCACATACTCTCCCTGTCTTAAAAAAAAAAAAAAAACGTGGTTGTCGGTCTACTGTCTTGAGTGGTTTTGAATTGACCACATTATGAACAAATGTAAGATCTAGCCAACTGAATTGTAGCTAGTTAAGAAGCACATATATCAGTGTTAACATCAAGTGCAGACAGCACCTCTTCACACACAAAGGAAATAGTATATATTCTTCCTATTGAGTTATGTCCAGTCCCTCTCCTGAACAACAGTCTCTTTTACTGTTACTTTAGGAGAGAATAAGTTCATCTATCAGTCCAATTGTATAACCACTGTCTGAATTTCTTCAGTGTGGGTCTCGCTCCTCACAGTCCAACAGAGTTAGGGTGATCTTCTTTTCTGTTACCAGTCTGTCTTTCTCTTAATGTGCATATGGATGGAGCAGGTGTGCTTTGCTTATAGTTTGCATATTCACAGCCATAAACTATAACTTAACAAGTTGGTAATTGCCAAAATATTACTAATTTGAGATTATGCACTACACTTAAATCTTAATGCTAATGTTTTAATTAAATGGTTACACACTAAAGAATAAGCATGACTGAGGGATCAGCTGTAGAATTTGCATCATGTGGTGGATGTGTGCCCACCTTTGTTTAATTAGGCTGAAACAAATAAAGGGAATAAAATGGAACATGACAACCAACATCTTTGTCAGTTACTCCTTGTCAATTAAAACCTTCAAATGGACCAATTATTAGATTTGAAAATGATTTGGATGTTTTTAGCTCTAGTGTTACACCTGAGTTATCTCTGCTGGGCTGAGATCAATATTTGTTAGCCATGTGAGGGTTTGATGAGGATCAATTTGCAAAATAATTTCAACAGATCAGACAATGTGTATTTAGTTGCTCATGACAGTGTAGTTTGCTAATATCTGGTCTCTGCAAGAAATCAACTCAGAGTTGTGAAAATGAGGAAATGTACACAAAGATGAAGAGAAAGTATCCCCATTGCTCTCTTACCTTTAAGAATTTCTAAACCGTATCTACACCGTTCCTTTGATCTGGCCCTGTGTTTTGGGTGTTATCGGTCCTGGCTTTTAAAGCTCTAATCTTTGGCAAAAAGACATGGATTTTTTTTCTCCCGTCGCTCTGATTTTTATTTCTAAAAATGACACAGTGAGAGCTTACCTTTCTTTTCACCTCCACGACTTGTCAGCCTGAGCCAAGCAAGGTTTTTAAAGCTCACTGATGAGAGAAGGAAAAATCTTGAACTTGCTCATTACTGACGAATCTCACCAACCAGGGCAGGCATTAAAGAATGCTACAAATTGACTCCTTAATACCTCTGAATCCACACTAGCATTTCTTGCTGCCCTACTTTACATGACTGACATATTTATATCATCTAAAATAAAACTCAAACCCTGCAGATGTCTTGACAGTCATGTGGACTAATGTGAAGTTGACAGTCAGATTTACTCCTTTTTAGTCGTTTTAATAGAACTTATTTATTTTCACATGTGAAAATAACTTTGATGCTTCTGGCTTTCATTTATGTGTGTTTAAGATATTGAAACTCTATTAAATTCATTACTTAAGGCAAAAAACTTGCAAAAAGTCAAAACTAAAACAAACAATTTTCTTTTAAACCTAGTTTTTGAAGATGATTTTTCCCCAAAGGCACTGAGGCCTAAAAAATTCTCTAAAATTGGTCTCTGAAAGGATTTTAGATATCTTGTTTTGATTTGTTGATGCGGTCTGACCTGTTAACAGGAAAAAAGTTCAATAACAGCACCTCCCTAATTCTGTAGCCTGTTCAAATATTTGCTTACACATTTAAGATTACCTTTTCTTGTGCATTGTATCCACAACAGAATTCAAGAGGCCTGTCTTTCTTGACTGACTGCTACTTCTTCTTCTGTGGTCTTGTGCACCATATTGCAGTTTTGGAACCTGGTTATGCTACAATGTATGCTGAAATCACTCTGGGAACAAAAAAACAAAAAACAAATACTGTGTACAGTACAAATATTTTTATATGGCATAGTGACATTGATTCCTGCTAAGAGCAATTGTACAGCTACAGCATGATTATTAGATGAGCTCAGTTCTTTCAAAACTCATCACTAAGAACACATTATAGCATCACAGTTAAACATATTCCTGTTAAAGGACATAATTTAAAGCTCTTGTTTGTGTGTTGTCTTTAAGCTTCTGCTGGCTCCAAGTTTAGATTCCAAAATAACATGTTTGACAATGTTGTCATAGAAACATTTTATTCTACCTGCTGCCACAAAACTTGAGTGGTATTTAAACCTGAAAGTACCATTAGACAGTCCATTATGGACATTTGCGTACATTTCAACTTTCGGATTCTCTTGCACAAGAAACGTTGCTTATTTTGAGCAGGAGTACAATGAGAGAATGGCTTTTTAGATGTTTTGTAAGAAATGTCCTTTTAATGCATTAGGAGACAGATATTATTCAGCTTGAATAAGTATTTAATCTTTTTTTCATCTTTTCAATACATCATGTTTAGCTCATTTGTGCTGTTACTGTAGATCATAGTAGTTTCATGATAAAACTTGCATGTGGAATGTTCTGTGTGTGATTACTATTCATTCTAGTATCAGTGAATACCGTTTCAGTCAAATCATATTGAATCGTAGAAAATCCAAGGATCATTTAGGACCTATGATGAGCACTTTACTGTTACTATTATGAACATCGTTTGATAGTGACGTGTAAATGTGGTGCTATTTGTAATGATATAATGGTTGTTTTGGCTGTGTTCAAGGACATTGCCACGGCAAAAGGAGACAAGCTGGCAATGTTCTTGTAACCCAGAGATGTAGAATTTATATGTTCTCTTATTGTTTATACAGAGATATGGATTACATTAGACAATAAACTCTTACAGTTGAACACTACGAGAAATTGTATGGTTAACTGTGTTAAAATCAATACTTCTTCCATTCTGAGAACATAATTTATGTATGTAGCAATTGTTCCAAGTTGGTATAAAACCAGCTTTTTATTGAGCTCTGCAAGCAAACAAATCCCTTATTGAATTTTTAATTTACATTCTGTTGTCATTTCTCCCCTTTCTTTGCTACAGGCTGTTGATTTTTGCACTTGATTTTGATTTATATTTTCATCAAAACAAAATTATTTTTTGTTTAATTTTTGTCCTTTGGAATTTGTTAGTTTTAGTATATTGTGTGTTTACTAAAAATAAAGATATTTTTGTCTGATAGTTTAGTCTTGTCTTCATCCTAGGGTTTTAATATTTATATTCACTTATCTACATAATATTAACATATTTAGAACTATTGAGGCAACAGCTGTAACTGTCTTGTGTAGTTGTAATGGTAACAAGAAGGGGTTAAAAATGTGCTTTTTGGCAGTGTCCTGCAAGTGTCCCAAATTGTTTTTTATTTTACTGTTGCAGAACATGGTAAATTTAAAAATATATATATACATTTTCCTTCCTATACCCTCAGTTATTTATTTTTAATATAAGCAAGGCAATTCCTGAGAAGTCAGCTGAATTTGAAGAATAAAGTCGAGGCCATTAACACCTACGCCCTCCCGGTCATCAGGTACCCAGCTGGCATAATAAGGTGGCCAAAAGAGGAGATGGAGACCACTGACATCTAGACAAGGAAGCTCCTTACAACACATACAGGGTTTCACCCCAAATCCAGCACCCTGAAACTCTACACTAAGCGAAAGTTAAGAGGCTGAGAATTAGTGAGCGTCAGAGCCACTATCCAGGATGAAACAATCAAGATCCATGAATACATCAGGAAGATGACCCATGGTGATGATGTGCTTAGCTAATACCTCAGGCAGCAGAAACCAGAGGGGCAAGGGATGCAGTAATCCTCATGGAAGGACAAACCCCTGCACGGTATGTACTATAATCAAAGAGTAGAAGTGGCTGATATAGAAAAATCCTTCCAGTGGCTGGACACAGCTGGACTGATGGACAGCACGGAAGCACTGATCCTAGCAGCGCAGGAGTGAGCTCTAAGTACAAGATCAATAGTGGCTGGGGTCTACCATACCTGGTAGGACTCCAGGTACAGGCTGTGCAAACATGCCCCTGAGACAATCCAAGCACATAACAGCGGGGTGTAAGATCCTAGCAGGCACGTCATACATGAAACACAATAACTAAGTGGCTGGCATAGTGTACCAGAACATCTGTGCCAAGGTACGGGCTTGAAGTCCCAAAGTCAAAATGGGACACACCTCCAAAGGTGGTGGACAATGACAGAGCTAAGACCCTGTGGGACTTCCAGAAACAAACTGGTAATGGCCAACCAACCTGACAAAGTAATTGTGGACAAACAAGGTTGTAGTGTTAGATGTAGCAATCTAAAGTTATAGCAACATCAGGAAGAAAGAGCACAAGAAGCTGGAGAAATGTCAAGGGCTGAAAGAGGAGTTTGAAAAGATGTGAAAAGTGATGGCATAAGTGGTACCTGTAATAATAGTTACACTGGGGGCTGTGACCCCCAAACTGCGAGAGCAAATTCCAGGAAAAACATCTGAGATCTCGGTCCACAAGTGTGCAGTCCTAGGAACAGCTAAGATACTGCACAGGACCCTCACGCTGCCAGGCTTCTGGTAGGCCTTATGTTATCTAGCCAGTCACTGGCACTTTAATACATTTGCAGAGATTTCACACTTAACTTTTTTCATGTTGTCATTCTGGGGTATTGTTTATAGAATTTTGAGGAAAATAATACATTTAATTCATTTTGGAATAAGGGCTGTAAAATGACAAAATGTGGAGAGTTAAGTGCTGAGAATACTTTCTGGATACACTCCAAAGCGGTACTACACAATAGGTTTCTACAAGCTGTTATATCCAAAGCATTTAAAGAATCCCACGTGAGAAGCCAGTCAATAGCTATGCATGCATTGTGATAGAGGATTTGGCTAAACTGGGTGAGCAGGGTTTAGTGTGCACTTAATATTTAAATAAAGAAAGAAGTTTAAGTTTTTTAATCGGGCTCCAATCATATAGTTTTAGGACTTGAGTTATAAAAGATGGATTATGCTATATTTGTGCAGTAATAGAGAAAATCTTAAAGGGTTTACAAACTTTTAACGCTGTTTATACTACATCATATTGATAGACTAATTATATTGTTAATTATCTGTTTTGGTTCATTATTGGGTCTATTTGTGGCCCAGGGCCTATTAAAAAATTCAGACAATAAGAAACTACAGATTGATGTATTATGAATGGCTGTCTGCATTCCTTCTGCTAGTGCAGTACCCAGGAGCCCGTTAGGTTTTTCAGTGTCTGCCAGGATAGTCTTAAGGCATTTGTTTTGACATAGCAAATTAAAATGTCTGCTCTTATCAATGCCCTCGGGGTTAGAGAGAAGAGGAGAGAGAGATGTTGCTGTCTGTCCTTGTCAGGTCGCCAGTCTGTCTTCCATCACTCGAGTAACCACCAACCTGCTGTCAGACAAAGGAGTACTTCTGCCCTCTTTGGAAAATCCTTTTTTCCATGCAAAATAGAAGCTTGACATTTTCTTATAACCATCATAAAATTTATATATGAAAATCTGGACAGATCCAATTTCCAGCACCATATGAAATATTAGGCACAACACATGGATATAAACTGTTTAGTGTTAGTTTAGCTTCTCTTTGTCTTGAGATGGTTTCATGATTTGGGGACGGTTCGGGGAGGAGTCTGTACTTGGCCAAAGAACTTTAGCCAACTTTTCTGGCATGCAATTTTTCTCTAGACAGGGTTGTATGAGAATTTGAAGAGATGACTTCTGTGTACTATTTTAGTTTCAACACGTTCTGGCTGACACTGCCTTTTTTTTTTTTTTTTTGTTGAGTTCTACCTATATTGCCCACTCACATTTACTTCTACTGCCAAATTGACTGCCATTGTACATATGACTCCTCCCATCACTGTGTGTATTTGTATGTCGTCCTGTTAACAGACAAAACATAGTACATTGTGTATGAAGATATCCCTTGCTGCTTCAGTCTTATTTCCACTATGTATCATCTTGTTTTTATCTTCATGGTCTGTCAGCTCAAACCTGTCTACTTGCTTTTCAGAGTCACCCACTAACTAGCTTCCTGGTGTGGTATTATTGCTCTCCTTGTCATTCTTGCTCCCTTATTCTTCTTTTTTTTTTATATGTCTCCCAGGATCGATTAAGAAAAAATGCAGAGCTCTGCTATTACCCTATGGGGACGGCCATTTGACATATTCAGTAGCTGGTGGCATGAGCCAGCAAACACAATGGAGCAGGGATAAAGGCAGATAGTCACTGACAGCTAACAAATAGGCCCAGGGGGACTCAACAGGATAAGAGAGCCAGGTTCGACACACATTACACATCTGATCTCTTTACAGATGAACCAAAGTGCCAGTAAATGAAACTGATATGATTCTGATAGATGCAGTGGATATTTGCCATTGAAAGTGTGGATAGAGTATTTCCTGAAAAGACAAATCAAAGTATTTTCATAAACGTGTATATTTAACCACACATATTTAGAAATGTGTTCTTTATCTCACTGATATTCAACAGAACATCCGATTCTGAGCCTAGAGCATTCGTTGTTTGGAATGTAGGCACATGAGTTAAGACGATGTAAAGTGAAACCTGTGGCAAAAGATTAGAGGCAACACAGAAAAGATGCAATATGAGAACACTAAACAAATTCAGTGAAGCACAGATACTGTTATATAGAAATGTTTGCTACATCCATTTTGAAAATATTGTCCTTAATTAGTTCAATGCAAGAGCTCCAGATAATATGAACTTCCTTACCCAAAAGAGAAAAAGATGGGTTGGACTTCCTTGTGTGGATTTGGATTGGTCTTGTAGAAAACACCAGGCACAGGTAGAAAAATATTTAATTTCCAGTTGAATACATACAAATGGGTAAAACAAAGAAGGTTTATTGTTCTCAAAACACAATATTTATTTCATAATAAGTTAGTAAAAACATGCCTTTATCATCAGAAGTAACAAAAATGGTCAAAAGTCAAAACGTGTATCAAAAAATGTAAATGAAAATTATTTAAATGCCAATTTTTGCATCCCCTTGACAAACCCTTAATTAACTTAACTAATATATAAACATTTGCAAGTAGGTAGATCTCATGGGGCAGTCTTAAGCAGATTGCTAAGAGCAAAAAAAACAACAGGATCAGAAAAACAGCTTTCAGAAGACCTAAAACGAAATTGGTGATCCTTCATAAAGCTGGAGAGGTATATAAAAATTGTATTTAGCATTTAGGGATATGAGTGAGAGGTATGCATGCACGAGGGGGCAGTATCCCTTTTAACAAACTTCAATTTGCTGAAAATTCAGAAACAGAAATTAAAAGCTTGTGTTCTACAATTGCCAACACTAAAGGTAAACAGGGATTTCATTGTTTAAAATGGATAGGATCAGAGGAATTCTTTCCAGACTCCTGCAGCAAAGGGTCCTTGGCAGGATGCTCTGCTGAAGTGTGGTTTACTGAAAAAAAAAATTCTGACAGCCTAATTAGAATCACGAAACGTATGTAAAGCCTCTGGAGTTGCCTTGTTTTCTGCAATTATTGCCTTCTAAAGAAAGTACAGCCCTTTTATCAAAACACAAGGAAAACTAAATGAATACAGTAAAGACTTAATAATGAAGCTGTACAACAACAGAATATATAAAACAACATATATAAATATATAAAATCAGTGTGAAAATCTAGACAAGTCTGAACTGTTACGTTTGTTTCTTCTACTTTTCCATTCCTCTTCTTTCCGGTTCTATTCCTGTTTCGATCTCGACTCCTGACACTACGCAATCAGCTTGTCTGACACACATCTCTGCACAATTTATTGTTAAAACATGCGAGGTGTGCACGCCGGGGCCTTTTTGAGCTTCTGTGGCCTACGGTTAGCCATAATTATCTTCTCCGTGTTTAAGTGTATCGAAGTATATTTCCTCCTTTAAACTTTTCCAAGAAATAAAAGACGAAGAAAATCGCTGAAGGAGGTGCTAGGAAACTTGCTCAGGCACTACATAAGAATCCCGAGTCCTTAGAGTCAACTGTAATAGATGTCTACATTTCCATAGTCAATTGTAGTCTGCACAGGTCTTGACTGTTTAGGAAAAAAAGCATGCAGGGAGCTATTGCTTACTTCTAGACATAAGGGTCGCATGCTTTGACTATGCTAAGGAGCAAATGAGTTTTAGAACAAGATTTTATGGTCTGATAAGTCCAAAGTTGAATTACTTAGCTATAATTTACACAGCTAGTGTTGAGAAAGGAAAAAAAGAACATCATCATCATTTAATTTGCTTTAGGCACTAGTAGGAAGAATGAGTACATCATAATATCAAAAGATTTTTAAAGCAGTCTCCTACCATCAGTCAAAAGGCTAAAAATGAAGAGGCAGTGGATCCTTCAAGATTATGATGCAAAGCGCAAAGCCAGCTCAGGAATAGTCTAAAAGGAATAAGGTGAATGTTCTACCATGTCCTTTCCAGTCTCAGGACTTTTATAGATTTGAAGTAAGCTGTACATGGCAGACACTAAGCTATCTGGTAGACTTGTAACAATTTATGCAATAAAGAATGGCCTAGAATCATACCTGAAGGGATACAAACACTTTTTAGAGTGTATCCAATGAGGTTAGTGAAAGTTGAGTATTAGAAAATGTAATAAAGGGGAAGCAAACTTTAGCACTGATAATTCTAATTATTTAACCACCAGCGTTACACTCCTTGTTCACTTCTGATGATGAAGGAACATTTGTACTAGCTGCATTAAATATAGATCTTCTGCTTATATATATTTAGAGTCTTTAAAATGATCTTTTGTACATTTAATTATGCAGTTTGCAGGTTGATAACTAGAGATAACTAGACCCTGATTCAGTGTATCACCCTGTCGATACACTGACATCATTGTGCTGGCCGGTTGATTGATCCCTTTATGAGGCTTAGCAGATGTATCAGTGGACAGCATTTAGCTGTGAAAGATTTTACTATTTTTCCAGGACAAGTGTTTTTGCAGAGCTAATGAGTGATGATTTATCTGCTATAGTGTGTTGTGGGTAGAACCTATTGAAGCTCTGCAAATATATGCACCTGTAGAGAGATCAAATCGTATTACGAATAAATGAGGGGAAGGAATACACACCAGAGAGAAGAAAGGTGGCGATGCAGGAAGACTGCAAAAGGATTGGGCTTTAGAATCATAACACGTAGAACATTTTAAGATCTGAGAGATTGAGACAAGACAGCAGGAGTCCTCGAGCAGATGGCAGCCCAGGTCTGCTGGGTCATACAGATCAGTGATGACTGGAGCACAGTACAGAAGAGTGATTCAGCAGTAGGCCACCTGTGTCTCTTATAAAGAACGTTTTTTTACAGTGTGCTGATAGCAAGCGCATATTTACAAACCTAATTGATACTCACATTGAGAATCAGTAAATGTTTGCAATAGCACATTTTACCAGTGCAAATATGCCTCAACAAATCTACAATTTGCTCTCTTACCTAATGCGTATGCAGAGGAGTAAACTCAAGGATCAAAGATGTACCATTTTCTATATATTTACACAGGGCACAGTAGCCTCTCTGTGTGTAGAATGGTCCTCTATGCTTATTCACTCTACTTTATCCAAAACCAGAAGATTTAATGTGAGACTTAAATGCTTCTCTAGGTTAATGTAGTCTCTCAAAAACTGAGTGGTAGTGAGTAAAAAAAAACAATGACTTTGCAAAACCTTAAAGTCTTCCTCTCATCTATTTGACAAAATTCACTGGCTATAAAGTATATTCATAGTATATTCATAGAGAAATAAAGCTCACACATCTTGAAACAGAAGCCAATTTGTTCAGGATGCAGCATTTTTTAATTTTGATCACCAAAATACCCAATTGGCTGTGGCAATAAGCGTGTAAATGCACCAAAAAGAAAAATGTTCTGTTAAAAGGGCAAAACACTCACCCATGGTTTTATTACAAGTTCCTTGCCAAATCCACTGCACAGTGTATTTCTGTGTAGGTAGCTTCACATTTCACACACTAGTGTTATAAATGTAATTTTAAGTAATAAAAAAAATCCATCTTGCCCATTTAAGCTACAGTCTTTAACCCATACTGGAATGACAAACTGAAATCTAGTTTTCAAAAATAAATAAAAAATTGAAAACTGAAACACTACACCCAAAAACGGAGTGTCCTTGGGCATATCTCTACAAGCATCGCACACGCTGCATTTCAGTAGTTTATTGCATTCTCCCTTAGAGATTATCTTAAACGCTATCGGAAGTGATTGGATTGGAGCATCTTTTGCTGTCTGCATAGTTGTTCCATTGAGGTTAAGTTCTGACTTGCTGCCTTTGCCCCTGTGGAGTCCCACCATAGTATGACGCTGTGGGGTGGCATTGTATTAGCCAGGTAATATTCTGTGCCTGGTGTTTTCCCCATGGTGCCTTGAGTTCTGTTTACAGAGGTAATATTTTGTCTCATTAGACCAACAATCCTATACCTCATGCCCTCAGAGTGCTAAAAAATGGTTTGGCAAATGACCAGTGTGCTATTAAATGTGTTTTACTGAAAATGGCATTCATTTATCTAGTCTATCTCAAAGGGCTTACTGCCAGAGCACCCCGGAGGTAGTCCTTTTGGTATGGTCTCGGATCTTGACAGAAAACTTCTGAAGCTCTGTTAGAGTGACCATCGGAGCCATGGCCACCTCACTGATCAAGGCCCATCTTGCTAAGTTAGTCAATTTAGCCAGACAGCCAGCTCAGAACACACTGTGCTCCTGGGAACATACAGTTTTACAAATGGTTTTACTTTGAATGGTTCACCATGGAGGTGGATTGCTGAATTCTACAGAAAGCTCCTTTGACTTCATGTCTTTTTGCCCTGATGGGCAGTGAGAATTGTGGCACCTTTTTATATACAGGTTTTTGCATTTGTAAGCCATGTCCAGTGAATTCAAATTGCCACAGTGGACTCCAATAAATTTCTACATACATCCTAAAGCAAACTGAAAACACCTGACTACAAAATGTGCCACAACAGAAGATCTAAGTACATCTGACTGAAAGGTGAGATGAGGGAGATTTGAGTTTGATTTTCACAATGGTTATAAATATTCACTTCATTGTTGTGGTTTATTGATGATTAAATTCAAATGACTCATCAGACAATCTAACAGGGTAATAGCCACATCATGGGTGTGTTAAGTAAATCTTACTACTATAGGAGGTAGTGGTGCAAAATCTGTATGGAGTAATGGCTGCTCCGTGATTTTAATCAAAGCAAGGAATCGGTGGCTGAGCTGAAGGGGGAGCAGCATTGCAGGACCTGGTATTAACTCACCTTCTACTGACATTACAAATTGATGTTATCACCCTTGTAATAGACCTACTTTTGCAACCTTTCTTTATGCAAAATGTAAAATGACAGCTTACTTAGGAACTACATAAACTAAATATTTCCCCTAGATTCCCTGTCTTCTCACATTTACCTCAGTACCTGTAGCAGATGGTCTGGACTGTGTGTCTTCCAAGCCACCTGATGAATTGGCACAGTGAAGAATATACAGTATAGCATTGTGTTCCTTTTGTACCTGGAGATGCACATATTGGATAAAGGTTAATCTTAGATCAGGCGAAACATTGATACCCTGTGAGATTGTTTTATTTAGATAAATCTAACAAAATTTACCACCGATGATATAAGTTATATTGCTGTCAATGTTCACCTAATATAAGAGTTAGGATTATTACTTGTCACACAATATTGTAACTACGGTGCCAGCGGAGTTTTATAGCGTTACATTATCAGACCTGTTGATCTCCTGTTGAAGTACAGATTTACAAGGCTGTTGAATGGAGACCTGTTATTTTCTTGCTTTGTTTTGTTCAAAAATAATAATAATAAATAGATTGAATTCATGAAATTGAGATATGGACAATGAATGTATGTTAAGTACCCAGGTACATTATGTGATTGATTCTAGTGTGTTTAGCCGGACATGTCAAATATATAATGCTCGTAATAGTTTCTTCTTAATAGCAAAGTCACTTTAAATTCTGTTATAATCTGATGAAATGAAAATTGAAGGGTGCACAATTTGTGACTGCGATATAATAAATTTAATAATACCTGTACCCCCCATTTTCCTAATCATCCTGAAATATGTTGCCTAAATGCCTTTTTTTTAACGTCCATCTGAGTTAAGGGATTTTGTATAAACCCTGCACTGCACCTAAGACTTTAGCGATATGGTGTAGAAAACCCTCAATGGGTTATCACATTATTTATTTTATTAAATCGCAGTGGTTTGCAGTTGTATAGCTGTCACGCAGGCTGACATCGTGATAGTGATTTGATTAATCATGCAGCACAAATACCTATAATTCATTTTTGCAGCCTATGACATTTAAAATGGTACAGAAATATTGATTTCAGGGTTTTGTGGGTTGTATTGTTAAAATTAATGTACTCCGCTACTTTCCCAAATCACTGTACACATTTGACTGCATTTGCACTGTGCATGACTACCATGCGTACAAATATGGCTGACATCACTGGCCTGTTACCAGATCAGCTATGTTTTATATATTTTAAAGAGACTATAGTATACATACCCATGAAAAGTGGACGATGAAAAATGTGGAGTATCTGTTTTGAAAGTATACCTAATCCAGACTGGTAAAATCCAATAAGTGATTGGAATGTATGCAGGCTTTTACCTTTTTCAAATGTCGCTTTCATTTCATGCATGAGATACCTCTCTTTTACAATTTGTTATTTCTCTGCTCACTACCAATCTTGCAGAGAGGAAATTAATAATAACAATAATAATTTAAAAAAAAGCTCAAAACAAAGAAGGTTGATAATCAAAAAATTGGATCCTAATTCATGAAATGATTAGTGGTTCAAAACAGAGAGGATTTGAGGGAAGATCATCTTCAAATAAGCAGTTGCTTAGGCTATACTGTATATGTAATGTAATAACTTTTATCATGGCATATGTGATTCAAACAAAGAAAACTGACTTGACAGTTCAGTGGCAATGTCATTGATAACAAAAAGTCTGTCACATTTCAAATTCACGATCCCTCTACATTTTGTACACGTTGTGTTGTAAATTAGTTTTTCATCAGTTTACACTTAATAATCATTAATTACAAAATAAAAACAATTTTGGACTTTTTGCAAATGCTTTACAAAGAGAATCTCTCATCTTTGAGTATTCGAATCCTTCGCTGTAGTGCTCCAAATTTTGGTCAGGTGCATCTTCCTTACTTAAATTTCCCTTGAAATGCGTGGTATGCAAGAATTGTTTTGAATGAGTAGTGCCATACTAATTTACTGTACCTGGTAGTTGTTTTGAAGGTACTAATGTCTTTTGTATCCTCATACAGTACACAAAGGTACTGTATGTTTTGGCACATATCTCCCCCAGTAGATATTTAATGAACTCAGAAATATGTATTGTTGGCAGCATGATGCACAGTGTGTCACCTTGGCATTTATCTACAGATGCTCATTCCGAACTTAAAAATCACGCTGCTTGTTGGGTTTTTTTTTTCCATTGGGAAGGAGTGTGGTGCACTAATGGACTTGATAATGGGGATCTGTCTTGTGACAGCCATTACCGCCTGAGTTTAATGTGCACTCTCAAGGTAGTATGTTGACATTTTCAGCTTGGCACATTCAAAGGCTTGACTCGACACGCATGCTGCTCCTATGTGCCCAGCCTTCCAAGGATAATAAGGTAATTTCTTTTTCAACGGGACAGTGCTAATGTTAAAAAGGGAGTAGATTGTTAGCAAAAAGTCAGTTAAATTTTTATGTGGCAGAAAATTGTTTTGTCTTTATCCAAATTTGTGTTTAGTTATTTGGAGCTGGTGTAGTTCTCAAAAGCACATTTTTTGGTTAAGTTAATATCTTAAGGCTGAAAGTAAAATCATCATGGCCTTTAACCCCCAAAAGCCTTTTATTGTGCATCACAAAATTAGAAGCATATTTTCAGATTATTTAGCCGTTCTGGTCTTACTCTTTCACACATCAAATATATTAAGACATGTTTTTTCAGTGTTTAAAATTTTGCAGTATGTTCTTACGTAAAACCTAGCCATTGACAATTTAGAGACAAGTATTCCTCAGTAGTGTGAACTTGGAATACAATAGGAGGATGAATAATCTGCTGGCTTGCGTATAAATTTCAAATGTATAAGATGCATATCCTTTGACAATGAGAAGTCATTTGAAAATGAACAGTCCTTAATTGAAAGACTGTTTCTTACTATGTAGATGCTGGACTTGTGCAAACACCTATCTGCCATCAGCTTTGCATATGAACACACATGTCTGGCTTTGTTCAAGCTGTGGGAACAGGTGTCTGTGATTTTGTGTGCCAACATGAGCCTCAGTGGAGCTGGTTAGTGTTTGTAGTTTTATGGCCAACATATTGTAGATGTGTTCAAGTGTTGAAAGACATTTTTAATAATGGAGGGGTTCACTAAGGATGAACATTTTTTAGTCATTTTAATAATGAATACAGTGTCATATAGTGGATTGCAGTGTTTTTGCAATTTCACGGAAGATCTTCATCTTGCTGCTTTGATGTGATATGGAATGACAAAAACTGACTTTTTGGAAGAGTCACCTCACAACAACCACTGGGTGGTTTGAAAATTATGCTGCCAGTATGCTCTTCAGCAATGCAAGCTGAATAAAATCTGGTTATAAATTGCTGAAAGAAAACCCTTTTATATAGCTTTAACCACAGACAAATAAGTGACCAATGACAAATAAAAGGTATGAAGATGGAAGGTTTCCATAGATGTTATCCACTAGCAATAAATCAAATGTCCTGACTCTTCTTATTACTCAAACAGTAGTATTATCACATAAACCTCATGTTAGCCCTGTGAGGGAAATTTGATGAAGAGGCTTGCTTAGAATGAAGCTTGGCTCTATTTAGCTGTACTTGTGATGGAAAGAGTACAGACGATTTTATTTTACCATTAACTGCTTCTGTTTTTGCGGACTTGGTTTTTTATAAGGTCTCTAAAGAGTAGCCAGATGGTTTAACCACCTTTTGAATTGTTGACTTTTAAGTTCTTAAATTTGGGTCTTACTGAAGCTAAGCAAAAGTTTTTGTAAATAATACCCAGAATTATTTTTATGTAGAATAATAGATAGCAACAACACGTACAAAACAAGTTAGATAGCATCCATGAAGGTCTCCCAGTAATTCATCATTTATCTTGCATGTTTGAGGTTTTGCTTGACGTGCAGATGAGCTGAGAAAGACAAGGGCAAGGATTGTGATAAGAAAACTGCAGGGTGAGATGAACAGGACAAGTAAGGGCAAACAGGGTGATCAGATGAGAAATAAAAGACAGAGTGAAATATGTAGACGGGGAAAGAGGTGAACCAGAAAACTACAAAGAGAAACAATGAAAGAGATCATATCAGAGCAAATGACACATTACCAAGGGAGAGCGTGAGATGTTTCCTAATTCCACTAGAGAAGCAAACACCCAGCCTGTCCCAGTCCTTGTGGTGAATATGTCATGATTATCCTCTGTCAAAGCTAACCAATCTTTCTTGATAGCATCCAAATCAGTCATCACAACACCTAAATGTTTGCTATAGAAAAGCTAAGCTGCCTAGTGACCTGTTTTTAAAACTCGGCACAGTACTGCCAGTGTAGCACTTTGTCCCAATAGGCACTACTGCATGTTCATTTTAAGAAGACCAACCAGACAAAAGAAAAAACAAACATCATCATCATCATCATCATCATCATCATCATCATCATGCACATTACACTGACCATATTTGCTCTGGAAGGACCAGTAGTTGTGCTAAGTGGATGAGAGAAGTGACAGAGTTGAAAGCACTCTAGAAGACATGAGACGAACACAAAGAGTAATGGGGAATAAGTCTCAATGTAAGTGCAGTATCAGAAGGACCAGCATCTTGTTCTAACTGACACAAAGATGATGCTTGATTGAAAAATCCTTTGTTACACAGACTTCTCTCCCAGTGTAGCAGACGCTCTGCACTTCAGGTAAAAGGGTTAGGTCAGTACCACTTGTTTAACAGGTAAGAGTAATAGCAGAAGACATGGCAGCTAGTTGTATCACATTTTAGTGTTGTTGTTTATCATTGTCTGGTAGCATCAGTTTCAGTGTTGGACCAGCAGCCGGTGACTCAGCATTTGGTGTGCCTACCCTGTTCTTTTCTGTTTTTCTGTTTTTAGTTTTCTGAATGTTGTGTTTTGTTTGCTGAATGTATAAGGAGAAGATTTTGTTGCATTAGGTCGAGCTCTTCTTTCAGACTTCAGAGATTTAGGACACAGGTCTTTTACTGTTGCTTCCCTCTGGTAATGGCATTCGAACAATATCCCTGAGCATAAATTTTACAGGACACAGCAGCTATCTTTGTTTGTCAGATCCAGTGTCAGAAATAATAAGAACCCTCTTTTAAAAGTATGTTTAACATAAAACCCAGGTGACGAGACATAGAAGAACAACCTGGGTCTCATTGTTAATGTATAAACCATTTTAATGTAACAATGGATTACAGTTTCAGTAGCAACAACCACAATGCAACAAATGTAGCATCAAATCTCAGACAAACAAAAGCACAACTCACTCTTAGTATATATGGCCAAAGTGCAGATTGGAAGGTTTGATTTCAAACAGAGCAGAGAGTTGCAGCCAGTTTCTCTGAGTAACTGAGGGCAGCCGTCAAGGTCAGATAATGTTACACTTGTCAACATACAGTGAGAATTAACCTTTAGTACAGTACTTATATTACAAAAGTTGTAAAATGGCCCAAATTTAGTTTATAGCCTAATGTAACATGATGTGCCTGATAATAAAGAGTGTATTTAGTGTAGGTAAATTTTAAACACCTACAAAGATACTATTTGCAACTCATGTTTTTACTGCATCACTGCCACAATTGCAGTGAATTATTCAAAATAGTGGAGCCATTTAAGCCCATTAGAAATAAAGTGGCTTTAGCAATTCTGACTTATTTGTTGTATTGTCCAGATTATTAAACTGGATTATTTTAATGAGTATTTCTTGGGATTTCTTTCCTTCTATCAGACAGATGACAGAGAACTGACGGGGAGAAATGAGAGTAAGAGGTCATCCAATAAATTTCCCAACTGAAATTAAAGCAAGGACGAACCACTACGACCCACTGCTAATGTTGTTTCAATACAGGAGACCTGCATTGAAATCAAACGTCATAAAGCTTATTGGGTTACAATTCTGTTGAGACTCTGTAAGAGGGGTACCAATCTAGCCAATTTCAGAGACCGTAAGTTGAAGTGGTGATTTATTGAATTGTATTCTATTGTGAGGTGTTCCTGACCACCCCCGTGGACATAACAGAAATTGAACATTCAGTGAACACGCATGTAATATCTATTGCACGGCTATTGTATTGAGTTGGGAGGCACTGTACAGATGCTGTTGTTATTGTATCCAGTCTCTGTGTATAAACAGTAACTAGTGTAGTGAGTCTATTTCTAGCACTCTACCTGTCAGCTGTCTGGGAGGTGAAATAACCACAGTTCATAAAACATGGGCAGTCCTACCATCGATATTATTGACAGGGATAATTTGTACCCTTATTTTAGTCCATCAGCAGGAGTGCATGCATGAGGAAAGGGGCATGGACGTCTTATTTTCCCAAAAGAATGAAGCAACACAAAATGAGTGACCGAATGACCGAGAGAAATGCCGATGAGATGACTTTCTTACTGGAGGTGCAATTTTACCGTACACTTAATAGTTGAGCTAAACTGTGGTCCATCTGCCATCTTATACTGATCTCTCTCATTTATCCCTTCCCTTTGGTGAAGAGCCATTATGTCATGGGAAGCTGCCAAAAGTAGAGAGGAAGGGCCCATTCATAATAAAATGATACAAGATCCAGTCTCCTCTTAACTGAGCGTGACATTGATCATTACAGATTTTATTAATCTCCCTCCAACGATTTAATGGTCAGGTATGTCTGTCTCAGCACTTCATGGCTTAATCAGTAATATGTGCTGAAAGGTGAAAGAATATGATCCACTACTGATACACTGATACTACACAGAGGCATGTACAATGTGCATATGTATTTTTAAGCAGATGTCCAGTCTAGGTTAAATTTGTATTTATTTCCTCTTGGTCCAACTAAAATTCCATGATTGAATACATTTTCAAGTGGCAGTAATTTCCTAATAAAAAGAGTGATTAGATCAGTGATGTTTAAATTGATTGGTTTCCTTGCAATGTAAGAAAACGTAATTTATATTATTAGGTGTAATATCTCCCTATTCCCATAATTTTATATTTAAAAATACTGTGAGTATGTGCTCATGCTGAAAATTACCATAGTAGATAGATTTTTATTTTGTTTTTTAAATGTATTACTAATTATATCTGCATGGAAATGCGCCCGATTATTACAAAACAGATATTATTTTGAATCATGTAGTACAAGCTGCCTCAATTAGATCAGAGGTAACACCATTGTCACTTCAGGGTAGAGTGGTGGTGACATCACAGCATTTATCTCAATGGTGACTTTCCTTTAAATCCCAGGTTGTGCTCTGAGTCACAGCAAATGAGGCTGTCTTATTTAGACTGTGAAATCAGTGAGACAACCCCAATTTATGCAATATTCACTACAGCAGCAGTGTGGTGGTTTGTCTCATCTCTTCATATTGCATTGGTAGAATGAGGGCAGGACACTGATGACATCCTGTTTTCATGCTAAAACAGATTGTGGGGCAAGAAATTGCAATGTCTTCCTTCATTGTGGTGTCTTGATGAAGATTTTCCTTTTCCCTGAACCATCCACATAAAACTGAACAGACCTGATGAAGTGAGGACTTCTGCCGAAAAATACTATGTGCTTTTGTTTATCTAGCCTAATCTGCACGACACATTTTCTTTATTTGGTTGTTGGAACAAGGAGGACACTGCTTAAAAATTTTAATGGGTATTGTATTAGATTCTAAAGAAATGGATCAGTGATTAGATGTGTTTACATATTAATTCACCATTCCACCACCACCATTCCACCAATTCCACCAATCAGTCTATTCCTGCAAAGAAAATGCATGTTTATGCACAACTGCTTTGGGTGTTTGTTTTTTTTTGTGTCCTGTTTTTTTGGGAGCAGGTGTTATTTGGATCTACCTTGCAACTCTTCAGTACAGCAAGAAACATTGAGTCCCATATTTCTTCAATCCAATAATTTAATGCATGTACACAGTCTCTATATTGGTTGCTCAATGGGTAAAGCATCAGGCTGGGACACAGACATCTCCCGGGTCAAATCCCAGCTCATGTATCAGGTGTGTCCTTGAGCAAGACACTCAGCGCTAGCTCCCTCAGCACCGCCTGTGGTTCCCCACTGCTCCCTCAGGGAGATTGATTAAATGCAGAAAACACATTTCATCATAACATGTATGTTTGAATGTATATTTATTTAAAGATGACAATACGTCTTAATTGTAAATCTACAAAAGTTTTATTTTTTCTTATAAATCAGTGGGTGCATAAAATAATAGGGCTTTATATGCATTATCCTGGCAAAGGTATCTATACCTTTAAGTTGTATGTTTAAGACTGCTGTTATATGCCCATATAAGATGTCAGATAGCTAGCAAGAAATGAGTGATGGCCCTGTCCACTTCACTGGGAACATTTAGGAGTCATTATTCCACCATTATTATCCTTGCCAATGACTGTGGAGCCCTCCCACCTCCTGTCAGTGCGCTGTCTGCTGTATAATGGGCCCGGGGTGTCCATTAGGAAGCCAAAATGGCCACAGACACACTTTAGCCACAGTCTGCTAAAAGTGACGGAGGGATGGGAGGCAGGCATGGATCATAAAAAGTTATAATATAAAGTTTTTTTGTGGGCCAATGTACTTTTAGCACAGATAATGGTAATTATTCTTGCACTAGCAGATGGGATTGAAATTAATTATGAATGAGAGAGTGCAGTAAATTTAAAAACACCAGCAATAACAGTACTTCAACTGCAAAATAAAGGCTGCAAATCATTTCAACCACATTTTCTATTGATTAGAATAAACATGCAAAGATTCACAAATTAACTTGATCGTTTTGTATTTTTAGGCAGCAAGCAGATCATGCTTACATCACCTTGGCTACTAATGTTTTCCGTTCAAATAATCGGAAACCTCAGTGTTCCACTTAAAAGTGTCCCTGAGGATCAGGGTTGGTAACCACTGGATTAAACCACTAGTTTCATCTGTAATTTATGTATAAATTAGTACAGTCACCATCTTTAAAATCCAGTCCAGACAGAGATGTAAGATTTAGAGTGAGTTGGTTACATATGAGAGGACGTCAACCGGGAACCAACAACTCTCAAGAGACTTGACTCCAGTTCCAGTGCATAGTACACAGCTCATTGCTGCCAACTGACACGTTTAGACATTGTGCCGGTGATAAACCATACTCTAGATTTGTATTATTGTCAATCCCATGACGTCTTACAGAGCAGAGAATTAGCATTTTATGTTGTACTATAGAATATATGCCAAGTACCTTGCTGTACAGGTTAGCTTTCTCTCTTTCTGTCCCCCATGCATCCATATAAACAATAGTTTCTGTTTTGGAGAAGCTCATACTGTTTCTTGCACTCTCCTGAGCGTTCATTCAAAATGCTAAAAATATGCATTATTTCTCTTGCACTCTTCTCCTTGTTGCTTCCCGTTCCGTACTGTTTCTTGTTCAACTACAACTAGAGTAACTACAGTGGATCTCCCTCTACCTCAGGTGTCTGACATTTCTTCTTTCCCACTCCACCTCAGTATGTTATTTACAACTGAGTGCAAAACTTTTCATTCCCTTACTTTAAAACCGCAAGAAGTTGTTTTTTCATTCACACAATATTTAATGCACATTAAGCTAGTACAACTGTTCATCATTGACCCTAAGAAAACCTGGTCAAAGGTGAGTATGAACAAAATAAAGCTATAGTAAAATAATTATATCTATGCAAAGGTTTCCATCCTCCTTTTTATAAAATGTTCTTTGATACATTGTATGTACTTACTTTGTCTTTATAACTTCTTCCAACCTCTTTTGGTTTTCTGAGCAGCGATTGTTTCCTTTTAGTGAAGTGGTGTAATTTAAGTCCATTCTCCATGGCATAATTGTTCCATGTCTACAAGACTGCTTATTTGTTGGCCATGTAGAGCCTTCTTTTAAATCTATTCACAGGTTTTATAATGATATTTGGAGACTGGTAAGACGACAGGAAAATATTCACCTTATTCTTTTTAAACCATCCGTGAGTTCACTTTGCTTTGTGCTTCGGATGGTTGTGTTATTGAAGGATCCACTGCCACTTTATTTTTAGCTTTGGACCAATGATAGTAGCCGTGGCTTTAAAATCTTTTTATATTGGATTGCATTCAATCTTTGTTCGCCTTTATGCAGAGGCCCAGTGTCTGATAATGACATATAGCCCCAAAACATAAGCAAGCCTCCAAGCATGTTTTTCTTCCAGACAATCCAGACTTGTGAGACCTGTGAAGGTGTGGACTTTCAGTCCAGTCAGTCAGTTGCCCTGCTGTTTGTTTTTGATTCTTACTTAGTTATCCATATTTTAGAAGAGTCCGTGTGTCTATGTTTCTTCCAATTCTGAATTATGATCTTTACAATTGGTACTGTTGTCTGTAAATGCGTTTTCGAGTCTCTTGTTAGGGTTTACCACTTTTGAGGTCTTCCGCTGTTTCCCCTAATGCCTCTGTTTTGTTGCTGAGCAAGAAGCTTGAAACTGCCCTTGCATATTTTTCTTGTGTGAATTTTCTTTTTAAAGTTATTGATAATAATTTTAGTATGTCTTCCTTTCATTATATACAATTTAATGTATGGGGATCCAAATGCTTTCACTCAATTGTACTTACTCCCTTTCTCCTAAGTTACAATGTCTTAATGTAGTCCTGTGCTTGCAGTCAGAAGATGAAATTGTCATTTGTCACATTAATAGTCCAGTCCCACGGCCATACAGTATATTAGCACACAGACACACTTTTCCAGCATGGCCCCATTGATTGAACCCCAACCCCCCTTATCGTCCTTCTTTTCCTCTGCTCCGTACTCCTCCATGTCAGACCTTTTGCCTCCTCACTAATGACTCTCCAAATGTGTTTAACTTCATGCTACTATATGTGTGCATTTTATAAGTTCATGTTGTGCAAGCTTATTCCACTTCCTATAATGCTTAATAGAAAGTGGGTGTGTGATGATATGTGCTCTATGGCCTGCAGAGGTAATACGGTCTTTGTGTCCTAAATTTGAATTAGCTGGTATAATAGAATGCAAAGAGAGTACATTTAATTGCTGTTTTGACCAGTGCTAAGATTATAAGAACCCTGCTGTGTGAGAAATAGTGACTTTAATTTTAAGTCCTGACTTTTGTCACATGCAAAATTAAAGGATCCCTGTAGTAAGAGATAATGCAGCGTATAACAGAGACAGAACCAAAATTTTAAATGCACTTTTTTTTCGCGTCACTTCCTATCTCCTGCTAATTGCCTATTTCTGTGTTTTGCATCATGTCACCTTAGAGAGGTTGCAAGTACATTAGATGAAAAGTATAGAGTAAAATATAATATATTAATATAAGCTGTGACTTCAACTCAGAAAGTAATATTGGTTTACAATATATTTCGTATCTTGTGAAAATTGCCTGATTCAATTCAGTTAGTTTTGGGTTGTGTGTTAAACCCATGACTCTGAAATTAGCATCACTGTTTTCTGCTGAGGAATAATAAAAGCTCTTATTCATTTCTTTGTCCAAGTTAAAAAAAAAAAAAAAGTCTTTACACATAGTGTTAAAATGTTTGCTAAATCTTTTTCATAGTATTTCCTTTCTGTGATGGAAAAGATATAACGGCTATCTTTATTGTGCTTTTTACACATTGTCATTGTGGTTGATTCGGTCATTCTTTTTAGGTTATTGATCCACTGTCAGATAATCTGAAGAGCAAAGTAATACAGTAAATGCCTAACAGTCAAGTTCACTCCAACCTCAAAATCTATGGGCTGTCATTAAATATTTAGCACCACTCAGAACAGATTTGCCCATCAATTTCAGACATATCAGTGATGTAAAAGTTGGCATTTTCATATTTTAAAGATATTTGATATTTTATCCCAGCAGACACATGACTTATCTAAAGAGGATCTAAAACGGGTTTTGCCCAATTACATATGCAAATAAAAATGTTGGCATGTTAAGACCCAAAACATGTATCTGCATTTTTATTCTGTGCTTGTTTACAGATTTATTTTTTACTTGTACATGAAAGAGAGAAACCAAAGGGTGCGTGGCACAATCTTTGGTTCAGACACATGGGAAGCATAATTTTCCTTCTAGACTTCTTTATCCCACTATAATATTCTTGATTTTTATATATTAGTAATTTAGCAGATTCTTTTATTCAAAGTGACTTACAAGTAGGTAGAATAAACTTAAGTATATATAGTAGGGCTCAGTGTCTTGCTCAAGAACCCCTCGACATGAAACCAGGCGTTGAAACCACTGCTCTACCAACTGAGCTACAGCCACCCCATGTGTTTTTATTTGGTATAGATTCTCTCCACTCAATTGCATCTGGTAAATGGTCCGCTTATATGGCGCTCAGTGTTTTACCACACTGACTCCTAAAGCTGTCTCATTTTTGTCTGGGGACAAGGATTTGAGGATGCCCCCTACCGATTCTTTCATCTACACATTACAATACAACTTCCATACCAAGCCCTCCTTTCTGTAATCTGCAGAGGCTCAGGCATGATCCTAAGTAGGATAGACAAAGAATCATCTTGAATTGTTGAGCCCAGTTGAGAACTATTTTTTGAATAATGTGCAGCATTCTTGGTGCCTAAAACAATTCTTTAAAAAAAATATATATATATATTTAAATTGTGTCCAATTGTGTCTAACCATGTTTTGTTTCATTGTTTCTCCTCTTTTCTTTTCCTGACCCTATTTTAACCTGTTTTATTTCTTTGTTCATGCTCTTTCAACTTGCATTTTTTGTTTCTTTACTCTTGTTGCTTTACTCACAACTTTTCCATTTCTTTTTTGTTCCATCCAGCATGTGAATTGATGAACCAGGGGATCCTTGCTCTGGTCACATCCACGGGGTGTGCAGCCGCAAGTGCCCTGCAGTCTCTGACCGATGCAATGCACATCCCCCACCTTTTCATCCAGAGAAACGGGGATGGTGCTCCCCGAACGGCCTGCCAGCTCAACCCCAGCCCAGACGGAGAGAGCTACACATTGGCTGCTCGTCCGCCTGTTCGAATAAGTGACGTCCTACTCACCCTTGTGTCTGAACTGCACTGGCAGAAGTTCATCATCTTTTATGAGAGCGACTATGGTGAGTTAAAACAAAAAGGACCAACTGATGCCTAATTGTATCCTATAAATATCATGTTTACATGTAGGGTGATCTCAGCACTTTCTTCACTGTCAGGGGAGATGAGGCTGCTGCTAAAGTTAAGCCACATTAACAGTAAAAATATATGCTGAAGAAATACACAAAGTTCGAACGAAGATGAAGGATTAAAAGCACCCACACATAGATGCATACACATATTGTATGTGCACGCTGTTAAAAATAAATCAAAGTTCAGTGGTAAAAGTGGGGAAAAACAAGATTTCATCATTGCATTCACCATTAGCAGCATCATCATGAACAGACATATTTGAGTCTAATTGGCTCAATTGTGGCACTAGAGAATTAGAGCGCGTCCCACCAGTACTTTAAATACTCTCAGATGTTTTTCACTTTTGCTTTATTATTCTCATCACGACACCCCAGTGGACCGGACCTTTCTTGACCCACATTTGGCAAAAGTCAAAGGATTTTGGATTGAGGAGTGATTGGCAAGGAAATACAGGGGCTAAATGATAAAGCAAGAGTATTTCTGCATTGGCATTCCTCAGATGATCCTTTGCGATTGCTGGCTAATATTTTTACTATGTGAAAGAGTGCAATCTAGAAGAGATTGTAAATCTTTTTTATTTCTTCAGTATAGCTAAGCTACAGTTAATGTAGAGTATAGGATAGCAACCCCTCAGGGGAGGATGACCACCCACGACCCCAATATAATTTTCCACTCCTCAGTTTTGACTATACAGCCAATCTCAGTGCTTCCTTTAAATTTATGTGACATGGTGGTTTGTTCAAACACATACCTGTCTTTGAACGTTTTCTGACATTGGCTCTTTGGAAAAAGTCAACTCTCAAAATGCAGTTGGATCAATTAGAATTCCGCTATTGAGGAAGCTCTGTTGTTCTTAACTAGCTGTTACGTTTTTTTTTTTTGGTATGTGTGTCCTAAGAGCTGTTTTTCTACCCTACTCTCTCACTTTCTGTGTCTATCAGATTAAAAAGTTCTGTTTGTGTGACTGGCTGTCTTGCTCTAAAACCTTTTTTTTTTTTAAAGCCTTTTTTGTCTGCATCCATGGGTGGATTATGAGAAAATGGGCCCCTAGGCACAGACCGTTGAAAGCCCCCCCGGACTAAAAGGGACACAAAACAACAACAAATGAAGCGATCATGTAATTTGTCATCACTTTGTTTCTCTTTTTGGCCTTTTTTTGTGTCTTTATGCTTCTTTATGTCTATTTCCCAACCCAGAGGGTCTCTTTTTGGTCTTTTTTTTTCTTTTTTTAGTCCTTTTAATGGTTTGTTTTCATTTTTGCACTCCCTTTTTTCAGTGGCTCTGGCCAAGTGGCCCCCGACCTCTTGGACCCATTCAGTAATGATTTGATGGTCTGTATCTAACTAGCTGTGTGTCTGTATTTCCTGTCAACATTTTGTTTAACATTTCACCAAGTACAGTGCATTGTTGCCCTAAATTGGAAGTGCTCTGGGAGGGATTTCATATGTAAGGCATGAAGACTCAACAAGGCAGTAGTGGTGATGAAATAATGGATGGGAATAGTAGTTCTAATATAATTTGCCTTTTTTATGTCTCCTAAATCATGTGCCATTTACATTGGGGCTTCACTTGTTTAATTAGGAATGTAACAGCTAATTAGGATCCTCCTCACAGAACAGTCAACATACCCAAGGTGCTTGTCATGAAGCAGAATTACTATGACCCATACAAGTGCCTAGAGAGAAGTCTATAAATGTGTGTTGACCCCTAATTAATTTATCCTTAATATGTGAGAGTAGGAACGGACAGCTGCAGCATATTCCTCCTTTTGTTTGTGGTATTATTTAATTTATCATAAATGTGATGTGAAGTGTTTACTGTCTTTAACAATGTTACCTAAACTGATTCAGAAATGTACATTTTTAGAAAAAACATCTCAATTTTAGATACTTAAAAATATGCAGCCATTTTTTTCAAGGAAACAGCAGGCTGCTACAGCAGGCCGGAATCCTCTGATACTGCGGAATGCAACTCTGTATTCTCAAATACAAAATACATTCATGCAGTCCATGGTTATGTGTACCATGGCAAATAGACTTTGGTAAGAAGGCAACGTTTGAAAAAATGATAATAAGAAAAAGAGAGAAGAGACAGAAAGTAATATCAGACAAGTAAGTGCTTGGTTACAAGCACTCAGAGGATACAAGACAGATGTGGAGGTTACGTTTTTTTGCTGTTGGACCAGTAAGTAATAATTAGTTTTAATGATCCAAATATGGCGACAGAGGTTTAGCAAATGTGGCAAACCTTTTTAATAACACTCTAACTGACCATGGAAAGTGGTAATATGTGCCTCTGCCCTGGGAGTTGTATACCATTACCTGTGTTGTTTAACTTGGCACTCAAGTTTTACTTTTTAATCACTGGTAATCCAAGTTTTGCTATTTTGTTATTTTAGTCTTGTAGTTGATTGATTGATTTGATTGATTTATGACTGGTGCACGAAGTGAAAATTGTCTGAGCATAAATAATTAGTTCACAATCCAACTTTGTTGCAATGCCATATAGTTTTGTTTGTGATTAGTAGCACATTCCTGTATACAATAGTTTTACAGATTGCATCACAGTGTCCCCATTATGCTGCCATTAGTGTTACTTTTTATTGTGGCGATAAATCAAACCATGCTGAGTAATTATAATCCTGTAATAATAATGTAACATATCAGTCAAAACTGTTTGGCTTCTGATGCTTTGTTGCTGGTTCAGTAACAGACTAAACTTTATAGACGAATACACATTTCAAACTGTGACTAGAATTTATGTCAGTTGGGTAAATAAGTGTCACACAAATTGTGCCAAAGTTCCAATTTATATTTAAAAATATTTTAGCACATTTTTCTTCCTTTTGACAATCTTTCAAAAAAGTGAAGTCTGTTTAATACCTTCTCTAACTGATGTTAAGCAACTTATTTCCTCTTTCAAGGATTATCAGGTGGTCATCTATTTGAGGAGTCGTTGGTCAGTTAATCAAAAAGATAAGTAAAAACATGAAATATATGACTTATTAGTGGGAGAGCTGTAAGCACAGCTCTCACACTATTGAGATCCTTTTCTTTATTATTATTATTATTATTATTATTATTATTATTATAGCTCGTTTTTCGGTCGCTATCTAGTCCTAGACGGTTTGTCGTAGAAACTTCGTTCCACTTCCTAAACGTAGGTCCCTTTTAGGACAGGGGTGGTATTACTTTTCTCATTAATAACTTTTATACTTTTTATTATATTTCACTTTTTATGAACTTTTTTTCCCATAGAAAATGAATGGAAGGCACTTAAAATTTCCCTTCAACTTGCCACTTTTCATCTGCCTCTTGTGTCGTCATACTTTGGAGTAGAAACTTCATTTAAAGTTTATACGGGTCTAGTCCCTTTCAACTTTTTCTGGGTGGATCAGCTTCTTTCTATCTTTTATACTTTTTGAATAATCGCAGTTTTAGTTTTAGGCAACTTTTGGAGCTTTTTCAACTTTTCCATTAGTGTGTATTGCGGAATGTTGGAGCAGCTAGAGTGGGTGACATCACACGCACTCTAACTTTTCAGCTTCCACTTTTAGCAACTTTTTTCCTTCTTTTCCTTCTTTCCTTCAGTCAACTTTAATCTTACATAAACAAACTATACATCAGAATGTAGGTATTTTTGTCTTCTTTCAGTAAATGTAACTCTCATAGTGACAGGACTGACGGTTCTTTCTCCAAGTGTCCAGAAGCAGAGAGAGTGCCGGCTGAAACTCCCATTGGAGCCCATTATAACAGAGGTTCTTAAATTCTAATCAAATCACAAACGGGGGGCTGTTTTAAAATTGCCACCACGCCTTCATTTTATGGAGTATCTTCAAATAAAGTACATCAGTGTGTTCATTGAAGCCTTTTGTCACTCACAGTTTTTGAATTGTTTCGATAGGACTAATACTTTTTCATATTTTGAGCATTTTGCGAGGCATAGTCTCAGCACTTTTCCAGCCTGCCTTTGCATTTGGCTCACATGACTCAGCAGGCGGGCAGCAGTCATTGTCATGGTAACGGACACAGCTGCATGACGTCATGTAATCAGCCTCAGAGCTGTGTCCACACACTTTACCTGAGTTTTTCTCCCTCAACATACACAGTGGAGACACACACAGACACACACCCTCACAGACAGGAAATACCCTTTCAAAATAAAAGCCTTTCATAATATTTTATCCACTTTTTAGCATTTAAATGCTAAAATGACTTTGTGGTGAAGTTTCCCTACACACACCCTCACAGACAGGAAACACTTTCAAAATAAAAGCCTTTTATCATTCTTATTTTAATTATTTAGCATTTAAATGCTAAAATAAGTTTGTTTTGAAGTCTCCCTACAGTGGACACACAAACTACCACACAGACAGGAAACACACTTTCAAATTAAAAGCTCTTTTCAACTTTTTAACAGTTTTTCAGCATTAAAATGGTTCCTTCATTTCTAAGTAGTTACTTCTAGCTTTTTTCTTTACACTTTAATAGCAACTTTTTTACTTTGCTTCTTTTTTTGTTTCTTTTAACTTTGGGAATATTTACCTTTTCCTTTGTTTCTTACGACTTCTTTCCACTTTTGTTAATCAAGTTGTTGCTTTTTCACTTCTTACTTTTTTCTTTACACTTTCAATAGGAACTTTTTACTTTGCTTCTTTTTCTGTTTCTTTACACTTTAAATATCAACTTTTTACTTATTTACTTCCTCCATTGTTACTTTCTACTTTTTTTCTTTTCTGAATTCAACTTTTCCTGGGATTTTGGATTTTTTCTTTTTCTTGTCATCTTCTTCTCTTTTTGTTTGTATTTATCTCTCTTCAGCGTTTGCGGCTTTGAACATACAAACGCCTCTGCTCTCAGCAGCTTCTGAGCGGTCGGCCTCTACCGGGCGACTTAACAGCTCTCCCACGTAATTTCCTTGGAAATTGCCTTTTCTAGTTTACTAATACAAACCTGTTGATATTTTTTTCGATTTACAATTGCCTGGTAGCTGCTTAGAAATTGTTGCTGCTGCTTCTCCCATTCCTGTCACTGCTAAAATTTTAGATGCACAAGTTTAGAATGTCACAGATATGCTTCAACATATACTGTCAAATCTGATAAAGAGCAGAAATGAGATTATGTAACTATACTCACTGCACAAGAGCTCTGATCAGGTTCTTTGTGGACTGTCAAAGCTTTTTTAACTTTTTCTTTTCAGCTGTCTATCTTTAGCACGAAAAGGGCAGGAAGTACAACATAATGACATCCTCTTCGCCAGGAAAGTTCCCCTTGTGATATTTGTCATATTCTCTTATTATGGCAGTACAGAACTTTTACATTAGGTCCACTGAACTAAAACCAATTATTTTCATTATAAAATAGTATTATTCTTACTCCCTGACCTGTGTGGCCATAAAATGTTTGAAATTCCTTTCGGAATTTACTTAAGCTCAATTCAATATATTTGGGTTCTCATTTTAAGCAGCTAACAGCCCAAAACCCCAAAATGTTATTTTTGCTAAGATAAAGTAAACCAGAAAAGTAAATTATTTGAGAACATGAAATATAATCTTTTGGTTTTCTGATTTGTTTGCAAAAAAAAACTAAAGTCTGTTATTTCTAGTAAAATTACTTTATTTATTTATTTATTTTTTTAGCTTCTTGCCAATCACACTATGTGAGCCAGTGCAAGTACTTTAAGCAAATCAACAAGTTGTACAAGTTAACGGTTATGATCCGGAAAAGAATACCTGTACTGTTATATTGTTATATAGTTATATTGCTTTGCCATGTTTTTTATACAGTATATTTCAGTAGAAGAACACAACAGGGTTTCTATTAGCCAGTTAGGTAAATTGTATTAAAAAAAACAGCTTGCTGATCAGAATCAGCATCTACACTTTCACCCTCACTATTTGTTTTGCCTGCCTCACCTATTTAATTTAAAAACATTCAAATCACGCCCACCTTTTTTTGTATTTCAGTCAATAGTGACACACGTTTGTGACAAGATATTGCATTGCCCATTAGATCTTTCATTATATACTATCCCACATAGTGTTTTTATAATTAAATGCTTTCAGTGTAAAGGACCGTGAACCAGTGGCTACAGTAACATTTTTATTTATAACTGCATGGAACTGTGAACTTCAAGAGCGTTTTAAGTCTTTGCACACTTATTTTTCTAACCTAGTAGGTTGCATAATACTGGACACTTGAACTATAAAGCACAACCCCAGTTTTTATATTGTAGAAAGAACTAAGCGTTAGGACAAGATATACAATATGTTGCAATACCCATTATGAGTAATATTCACATGCTGTACGGTAAGAATAGTCTGATTGCTCATGTTAAGGTTGGTTTGCAGGTGTAGATGTTTGGTACCATATGAGCTTTGTTGCTGCTAATTATTTCTACATATTGGATACTTTTACATTTAAGTAGGCAGCAGACAACAATGGCATAATGAAAGGAGAGAATATAAAATAGTACTTACAGGTAGATGTTCAAGCTTACACGTATTTCTTAGCCTGGATTTAAAGCTGCAGTTAATGCTGAGCTTCATATTCAGTTGTTACAGTTTATGCTTCAATTTTTTGCAAATTGATGTTTTCGTTATATTATCAGCATAGGTCTACAATGTGTTGGCCTTATTAACAATAACTCTTACTGAAATTTGACTGGTAGGAGTCAAACGTGTCTGGTATAAAAATTCTTTCCATTGTTTCAGGGCTTCTACATGCAGAAGCCCTGTAACACAACGTTGCTTTTTCAATCTAAAAAAAAAAAAAAAACAATATGAGAATAAACCATGAGTCACTGGCTCATGTACTGTAAATCGGATATTGAGGCATTATTTAACCATTTAACATTTACAGTAAAACCTTGGACTGTACATTGTTGCAAACACCGCCAAGGGATTTTTTTTGTTCAGGCTTAATCAGATTTTCTGAATGACTGAACAATTTTTGAATATAAATAACTTGCAGAAAAATGAACAGTTAGAATGAACAAGCTGGAAAGGAGATGTTTAATTTGCATATTCATAAGGAGCATGATTACATCACCAAGAACGACTTTACTGAACATGTAATGTGAAAGTGAACTTTGTGGGATGAATTTCTGCATGTGCTGTGATAAGAATGATTTGTTCAACTGCTGCTTCATCAATTTGCTAATGGCGTATTACTTTCTAAAAGAATATGTTAGAAAACATAGAGCACATATTTGCATGTAGCATTATACACTTAGAACTTCCCCCAAAATATAGTATTAATATCATCTATGATTTTTCTTTAATACTTTTTGGATGATCAGAGCAACAGCAGACACTGCAATTAGAAAGTCTAGGGTGTGTTTTTGTGTTTTAACATAGTTTAAACAGCTGGCTTCCCTGACCTGGGGGCCAAGGGTAACTCAGTGTAATGAAGTGTGTCAGGGAAGCCAATTTATTCTAGTCTCCTCCAATGCATCATCTGAATAAAAAGCACATTATGTAAACAACTTAGAAGACGTCACCTGTTCTAGTTCAATTTGTCATTGTACATTTGCAACACATAATTTGATTCTATGTTGTGAGCCTCCATAATTTCTTTCACAAGCAGCAGAAATTACCTTATTTTTATACTACTGCAGCTTTGTAGGAAGCAAGACAACAATGTATTTCAACTTCAAAACATTCCTATGTGTTTTTCCCTTTTGTGACTTCAGGCAAATAAGGGAAAACAAAATTATACGATAATCCCATAAGAGCCCATTGCTAACCAAAAGACCCTTTAGCTTTTTTCTCTTCTTTAGATGTGTTTTGTCCTATTTTGTTTTTCTTCTTCTCTGTCCCCTTCATTCTTTTTTTTCTCATCAGTAACATTTTTTTAAAGCCAATACTTTTTGGTTGTTTGTTTCATTCAGTCTTACTGTTGTTGATTTAGGCCATGCTCTCTGACAGCGCTGAAGGGAAGTCTAATGCCTCAGCTTTTTATTTTAAAAGGACAAAATAGGTCCAGCACATGTCAAGGCCAAGAAAGTTCATTTCTCCCACTGAAAAACAAACTTCTTGACAGCAAAGCTCTCACTTTGCTGCTGGGGACCATGTGGTTCTTGTGCAGTGCAGGCATTCAAATTGAACAGACTGCTAACTTTGATGCACAGACAACTGTTTGCTGTTGTCTATTGGCTGCATTTAAATGACATTGCCTGAATCTGCAGTGGTTGTGTTCCTGCAGTGAATTGAAAGATGTGGTGTTATTTTAATTTCTTTTTTCATGTTCTATGTGGTTACATAGCATATCATGGCAATGTTACATATCAATTGATGCAAATATGAAAACTTAGTATTGGCTTACTGAACTATTGGATGCCATGGTATGCATTTTGTAGATACATGCATGGTGCTGACAGGTTAAGGCCTACTGGGCTTCCTCTGGAAAGGAATACGTTTAGTTCTATGAAATAAGAAAAAATCTATTGAATGGATTGTTGTGAAATTTGATAGTCATTCATATTGTATAAAGGATATGAGGAAAAATGTAAAAGAGTTCTAGCACCACGGTAAGCTTAATATTTGTGACTTTCAGTGAAGCATTTCCACATTAAGTGAATAGGTTTATAACTATTTTGGTAGACAATCATCATGTTTATCTAAGGATGCATCGTTATCACTTTGGTCATCCCCTGACGTCCCATCGAGCACCAATACTAACTCACAATTGTAATTGGTCCAATACTATGATGCCGTTGGTATTTAACCTCAGATGTACTTTATGTACTGTATTGTAAATTGGCAAATATCAGAATACAAACATGCTAAACTAATTTGACATATTAGATGTAAACAACAAACCTGCTACAAATTAGCATCTTAGCATTATCATTCCTAGCATGTAGTACAACTTCACAGAGCCACTAGACACTCCTAGTCCTGTTTAAAAGGTTTGCAATATGTTATCAGCTGCCTTCTTAATGCCACTGAAGGTATGCTTCCATGGTACTCACCTTTGTGTGTATGCAAAAGGAAGCCAGCTATCGATTTTGTGGAGGAGAATGGACAGTTGATAGATTATCTGCAAACAACGGCTTCTGTAAAACTGCCTTGTCATTTTATCATAAGCAGGAGAGCACAAACAGCATCAGAGGGTTCCTGTGATGCCCCATGTTAACTTAGACCTCCTAGGCAGGTCTGTCTAAGTTAACCAATCTTGGTCTCCACCTCGTGAGTTTGTCGCTCTTACTGCGATTGCTCGTCTCTTGTTTCGCAGGATGGCATGTGATTACAGTATACCGTCTGCAGGTGGTGCCCAGCTTACACTCAAAGTTACAGCACCTGGTTCCTGGTTTCAAAGCCTTCCCTATAAAAGAATAATGAGCCATATACGCAGTGTTGTATCACTTTATCCCTGTTTATGTGAACACATCAATCGAATGAAAAACTGGGAATGACTGTAGCCTGCTGGTGTCTTTTAATCTTAACCGGGATAAGGTTATTTTGATAATGCACAAAATATTCAGCTGGGTGAGACTGGGTGGAGTCGAGAAATATTTTCCGACTCCTGGGGAAAATAAAAAACAATGAAGGACAAAGGCAAAAAATGTATTTGATAATGTGAATTGTTTTCGCACTGTTTTACTCTCATTATATTTGTCTTAAACAAGAAAAATGTGATGAGATAACAGATAAACCGCACTTTAAATAGTTTACTGTTACAACAGATTAATAATATGACTGTGTGGTTACAGAAATGGGAGGAGACACAAAAAAATGTATTTGGTTGTTAAGATTTTAGGAGACTGGGTGGAATCATAGTTGAAGGAGTGTTTGTATTTGAGTTTTGGTGTTTTTCCACACCTTAAGGGATAGAGCTTTAACAGCTGTGTACCTGTGTCCCTGCTTTGACCAATGGAAACTCTCCTTTTCATATGTTAATGACAGCGCACTTTCAGCCTCATAAGGTGCTATTTGTTTCCCTAAAATCAGCAGTAACAGTCTTTGACTCATCAAACCAAATCACGTATACAGGTTTTACTAAATTCTATTTATATTTTGGATCTGGTCATTTATAACCAGTGATTTTCCTGTGTATATACAGGAGAGCAGACTAATGGTCTCCTCAGCGGTGAACAGGAGCTGCTGTAACAAACACATGTGAGGTGCTTCAGCTTCAGATTTGTTTTCATGATTAGATTAGTTTAAAATAAACTGTTCTAAACAACACTGAACTACATGTTAGACACACAGTAGCCTGTGAGGAAATAATAATAATAATAATAATAATAATAATAATAATAAAGCTGACGGACTGATCGAGGCAGTGATAGAAGGAGCAAGAAAAGAAGCTGTGGATTCATAAACTGCACCAATTGTGAATTTTTAAAACTTACAGGCCACTTTGTGTTGGTTTCAGTTTTATTTAAATTTGGTTGGACTATGATCAGTCCACCACAAAATGAGCAGACATCACTCCATTGTGATCTGTGCGCTCTTACAAAAAGCCAGTTGGTTTTTTAACAGATGATCATTCAGCACATTCACCATTAAAAGAACGTAAAATCTAAACAGTCTGATAATGATGAACTCAGTGAGCTCAGCAGTGGGAGGTGGTTGTTTTAAAACGCTATGAACACAGGACAGTGCCGGAAACCAGTCGCTTGTTAAGACCCAGACCCATATTGGGTCCTGCACCGCTGGCAGCGCAGATCTCATGGACTGAAAACATTGGATCAGATTTAGATGGATTCAGGTCAGATTTAGATTAGAACTGATAAACTCAATCACGATCACTTCAGGAGAAGAGAGATGCTTTTAAGTAAATTAGAATATTAAACTATAAGGAAAATAACTGCATAAAAATTTTTTTTTTATAAATCATTTCTCATTGCTTGGAAAAGTCACTACAGTCGATGTTGAGATGAGAAAGGACGAGCTGCTCCAGCTATTCTGACAACAAAACCAGTGCACTAAAACATGACTGCACCCAATGATGAATAAAAACTAATCCAAGTAATTCACATAACATTCAACAACATTTACACACAATCCGTTAAAGTGCGTAGAATTTTCACTGCATGTATCTTTATTATAATTTGTCCAACACTGGTGGTCTGTAGAACTGTGATTACAACTAGAGGAAGAGAGGAGAAGTAATAAAATGTATAAATAGCTACTTTAAAGCTGAGTGATCACCAGTTATGGTTCTTTCTTGAAACAACATCGGAATCGAATTCACAAATCTGGCATTAAAGCGCCTGACTTTACCAGCTCGTCAGTCCAGTAGTGTTCACATGTCTGTAGGTAAATATATCGATTCATTCATTCAAGATCATGTTGCAGTGGGCTATATTCCAACTCTCTATATTTCCGTCAAAATGATTTTGCAGTTTAGTTGCTTATGAACCTTTTAGGAGAAAGGGTTAATAAACATTTATGAAACCGTAATGTAATCTCATCATGACCCACGTTAAAGAGACAGACACAATCTATAGGAGATCTGTCCATATCTACCTGACAAACTCAACATAAACACAGGGTTATGACAGCAGCCTTGTGATAGATCAGATTTAAAACAAATTTTCAGCAAGAAGTTTTTAATGCATCCACAGATGGTAGGATTTTTTACTGAGGAATTAAACACTTCTGAATTAAACACACTGCATTCCTGATGGAACGCCACCAGTAGTGTACCGCGGACAAAGCACACACAAAAACCATGGCACTTTTAATAGCTACATCTGTAGTAATGACTGTAGAGCAACTTGATCTATCTCTGCCCTCCCTGTGGAAACTGACTTTTTGTTAGAGGAGGAGAGAATTAAGCTAGGATTAGGTGTGAGATTGATTAGGCTACTTTTGGTCCCACGTAGGCGGTGGGTCATAATGTAGAAAGTGCATTTATAACACAGGCGGGGCCTGAATGTAGACAAATACAAAGACTATCTCCTGCAGAGTTTGTAGCTAGTCAGCAATGAATTATGTGAGGCATATAGGTTAGGGAGAGTTCTGAGAAAATCAAGCAAGCTTTTCCAGAGCAGTGAATACAGCTCTGTGTAATGACATACTCTTTCAGGTGCTTTTTATTGTGTAACTGTATTTTATCTTTGCCAATGCTACATTCAGGTCATAGTCTGTAAAGCTGCCAACAAACCTGTAAGGTAATCTCTAAAGGAGTCAGCATACATGTGACCTTCAATTAATTGGCTTTCAGTAAGATTAGAGAGCAGGAGAAGATCAGAGAAACTAAAACAGAGAAAAGTGTTTAAAGGAAGCGAGTTTGTAAAATATATTTGTAGCTATGAAATGCAGTACAGTACATATGCTACAGTTAACACAAACTATATACAGTGAGGGATTCGCGCCTGATTGTTGTGCATCAGAAACCTCCTGTAGTAAAAGAAAAACAGCATCCTTCTTATCACTTAACATTGTCGCAGTAATTATATTCCCCTCTTGCACCAAAATTCACATGTCCAATATGCAATAGCTGCAGCATCGCTGAGACACATTCACCAGACTCATTTCAGTCGTGCACTGTAACTCAAGCTAAGCCTGTACTGCCCATACAGACCTGGCTGCTTGCCTTCTTTTGTTAGTGAAATATACAAATACACGTGCCTTTCAAACGTACAACCGTGCACAGCTTTGTTTTGTTTTTTGCCTTTAGTTGACAAATGAAGGGACCACAGTTACATAACAATAGATTTAGCCCTCCATTGTCCAAACATTGCTATGGCGGATATATTGTGAGACTTAGTAGGGATTGTTTTGCTTTCAATGCAAACCACAGTAAACGGTTAAAAGGACAGTTTTTAAAAAAACAGCATACACTTAATTTAGTAATTCGTCAATGCTCCAGCTATGGAAGTCTCCACATACTTTGCACATCTGGATTTCAGGCAGTTGATCCCATTCTTCATGGCAGATCATCTCAAGCTCTGTCCCAATGGCCTCTGTGAGCTGCCATTTTGAAGTTTATCTGCAGATGTTTTATGGGGTTTAAATCTTGGCTTTGAATGTATATTCATGAACAAATTGCCAATTTTATAAATGTAAAATTAAATGTTCAACACAAAAGACGTTTGCAGAATATATGAGGTTTGAATGCTTTGTCCATCTACATACATGAGGAGACCTTTTGGAATGTATCCGTGAGAGTTGATGACTCATTTCTCAATTCTTCATAAGTGCTGTAACATTTCTTGCAAAATATGGCTTAATTTTTGATACGGTTCATCATTTGTGTTTTAGTTCTAAAAATATGTAATAAAAACGATTTAACAAATTATAATATAAATGCCATGTGCAGCACAAATCCTCAGTGGATCAACTGGTAATTTCTCTTACTTATTTAGAGGGAGTCTGGTGCATAATCAGAAACTAATTTGTCTCCAAATTTCCTTATCACCGAGGGTATGCCTTATGTGTTAATTGGATTGATCACTGTCTTCTTGAAGCAGAAAACTAACTTCTAACTTTTAGATCCACGAGCCAATAAAAACCAAGTGAAAATTATCTTATTAAAAACTGGCTATTTATAGCGAAAACTGTCAAACACAAAGAATGACTTAACCTGAGAATGTGTGAGGAGTGGCTTTAACATAATATTGTAAAGGTCAGTCCTCTCTTAATGATTTTGATCATGTCATGCAATAATACCACCTTCACGTAAGTGATCTCCCTGGTCATTTTGGAAAGAGTTTGATGTACTCTTACACATTGTAGTGTGTTATACTATCACAGCACAAACTTCTAGCAGGCCTACAAAAGAACAAATATTAAACATGGCCTTCATGAAGGTAGCATTTATTTATATAGGTTTTATCTACTGTAATAAAATGCCATCTGAGTGTTTTTGCTCTGGGTATAGCTCTAATGTCAGTAAAAAAAGAGGGTAGATTGAACCTGAAGCAGTAATTTCCCCCTTCATGTTTCCTCTGACACTCTGATTGCTCTTGTGGCAGTGCATAACACAATTGGTGCCTGATACATTTCAGATTTGCAAAAAAAAAATACAAATAAATCCATATTGTATTTAATTAACTGTTATTGTTACAAGAAGAACAGTGGTTGCTTTCACAGGCTCATCTTGGTTTTTGAGTAAACACAGGCTAGTAGCATAGCCATTTCTCAGGCTTTTCTCGCTTAGACTGCAACACAGCTTGACAGCCCAGTAAAAATCTCCGAGCCTTTTGATCATGATATGCTCATTTCTGCATGGCTCCAATCCAAGAGGGAGTCCCACTTTGGTTACAACTCGAGTAAGATAGAGCTAAAAGGGATCTAAGAGGAACTTCATCGGGTATTCTCTGTCTCCATCACTCTGTTTCCTGTGCTCTCGCATACATAGTAAGAAAATGAGAGGTAGTGGACAGAGATAAAGAGTGGAGAGTAAGTTGACAGTGAAAAAAGTTGGATGCTGATGCAGGGGTGTGGAGAAGGCTTAGGTTTTGATATCTAAAACTTTCAGGAGCAGATTTGTGTTCAGAAATGATGCCCGAGTAAACATGTCCAGAAATCAGACCTTTAATTCCACGTTAATCCTCTTTTCTATACAGCAGCCCTGTCCATGGCCGACACGGTTGCCCCGTGGAAAAGCCTGCTACGGGTTGGGAATGCTGCCTTTGAAGTCTGATGTTTCTATTGGGATGCGAGAGTAGTTTTCACGTGGTAGCTTTCCCTTGGCTCTTCATGCGAATAAAAACACTTTGTTATACTGTGTTTCTCTTCTTTTCATTGTGGAGGACACACTCTTCATGGATATCACTCTTTCAACCGACGTGTTTCTCGACCTGAAAAATCAGTCAGCAAATTTGCTCATTTGTGTGTTGAGTTAGTAACTTTTTTTATATTTAGTTACCACTCATTTACAGAGGGTATTGAGTTGGACTTCCTTTTGCCTTCAGAGATTCTTTAATAGCATAGTGTAAATTCAAAGGTGCCATAACATTCTTTAGATGTTTTGGGAGGTTTTGGTCAATATTGATGTAATAGCATCACACACTTGCTGCAGATTTGTAAGCTGCAGAACTGCGATGTGTGTTTCCACCACATCCCAAAGGTGCTCTATGAGATTAAACTTTGGTAATTATGGAGGCCACTTTAGTACAGTGAACTCATTGCAATGTTCAAGAAACCAGATTGAAATGATCTAAGCTTTATGACCTGGCAGTTATTCTGTTGGAAACAGCCATCAGAAGACGGGTCAGAAGACGGGTGTTCATAAAAGGATGAACATGGTCAGCAACAACACTTAGGCAGGCTGTGGCTTTCAAATTATGCCAGTTGGTACAAAGGGGCCCAAAGTTTTCCAAAATATTCCCCACACTTACAGCGCCTACAGCAACCTGAATCATTCATAAAAGGAAGGATGAATATATGCTTTCATATTGTTGCAGGAGAAATCGAGACTCATTAAGCCAGGCAACGCTTGTAGAATTTGCTAATGTTCAATTTGGTAATCCCTTATGAATCTTAGCTCCCTTTCTGTACCTTCTGTAGAAGTGTCACCCGGTGTGGTTTTCTGCTGCTGTAGCTCATCTAATTCGAGGTTTGATGTGTTGTGCATTTAGAAATGCCGTTCTCCATACCTCAGTTTTAACTAGTGTTTTTTCGAGTTACTGTAGCTTTTGTTTCTGCTGGCACCAGTCTCGCCATTGTCCACTGATTTGGCATCAACAAGCCTTTTTTCCCACAGAACTGCCGATAACTAGATGTGTTTTACTTTTTAAGACCACTCTCTAGACGGCGTAGAGATGGTTGTGTGTGAAAATGTCAGCAGTTTCTGAAATACCCCGACCAGCTCATCTGGTACCAACAACCACAACACATTAAAAGTCCCTTAGATCACCTTTCTTCTCCATTCCTATGCTCAGTTTGCAGCAGACTTTCTTGGCCATGTCTACTGTTTTTGCCTAAATTGCCTAAAAAAACAAAATATTTGCATTAACAAACAGTTGAACAGGTGTACATGCTAAAGTGGCCACTGAGTGTATCTGTGTACAGTGTATATATAGAAAATATTATAGACAGAATTAATTGCAGTGGGTCAGTCACAGGGCAGGAGGGAAGAAACTGTGTTTGACTTACAAATTGTGTTTGTACTCTAATAAAAGGAGGGATTAATCAGAGGTTGGGTTTTTGCCGATTGTATTCAAAGTAACACCACTAAGGGAAACCAATTTAATTTAGAGACTCAAGCAAAGAGGCCTGTCTGTGTTTGTGTGCGTGTGTTTTTGGAAGGAAGAGAGTGCTGCGGTAAGAGTTTGGCGATGCTTCAAGATGATGAATGATTTAATTTCTTGTTTTGTTCTGCTCTTTTGAACATTTTTATTCTGACGTGAATCCAGTGGTGACTCAGAATTTATGTTACCCAAAAAATAAATTGCAATACAACAAAGGAAGGAAAAATCGAACATTGCATCTCATTGTTTACGATATTGTACTTACTTGTATTGGTCCAAGTTGTTGCTTGAGAAACAGGGACAGTTTACAGATATGGTATATGCACAGATATGTGCACAGACCACGTCAGCGGCTTTTGTTTTAGCTTAATTTCAGGTTACAATCATAACAATCATATTGTGTGTGTTGGTGTTGTAAATGTATGAAAGTTTTTAGCCTGTTTGCCTTTCTGTCTCACTTTATAGATTCCGTTCTGAGCACTAAATCACTTAAAGGATTCAAGTAGCAGGGGAAATCCACCCATTTATTCCCAATCTCACACACCTTATGTTAATGGGAAAAAATGACTGGCCCTATTGATTTTGCCTAACCTCACTCTAACAGTGCAGTTTTGTAGCAGAACTTCCTCCATAGTGTAACAGGTCAACTGTTGTATATCTCTTGCTCAGCAGGGTAGTCAATGGTACCAAATTCACTGTTCAAGGCTTTGCATCCGTACTGTATGTGTGAACACCCCATAATGGTGTGTCATGGTATGGCTGCTTCTCCGCCTGTGACTGCTAGGATTGGTGTGCTTTTAATGTGAGCCCTCTGCTGCACATCACTTTTGGTTTGGTCGCTGCACAGGTCTTAAGTGATTTTCTGTACAGTGAACACATACACAGATCGTTGAGGACAGCAACACCTGCATGCAGTTTCCCAGAATACCCAGAAAACAGAAATACAGTAGCACTTGTTACACATTAGATCAGAATCAAACAAATCTCGTAGCCTGAAAATATACATTTTTGCATATGCAGGTGTTGGAAGTATGCATTGTTCAGCCAGAATTTTGATTAAATGCTGCAGGAATATATAATTACTGTATAATATAGCACCTGCCTAATGAGTTATTCTGTCTGTGTTTTTGTCATTTTTTTTCTCTTTGTTCAGACATCCGTGGTTTGCAAACCTTCATGGACCAATCATCTCGACTGGGTCTGGATGTTTCCTTGCAAAGGGTGGACCGCAATGTTAGCCGTGTCTTTACTGATCTCTTTAGTACAATGCGCACTGAAGAGCTCAATCGATACCGGGACACTCTACGGCGTGCTGTGTTGCTCATGAGCCCACGAGGTGCACAAGTGTTCATCCACCAGGTAGGATACATTGCTGAGACTTTTCATCATCAAGCAAGCAGAAACACAAGTAGAGACACAGTCAATAAGCTAACAGAACAAGCATTTATTCAATAAAGAGAGCCCACAAACAGAAACGCATCACCTGGCAGGCCTAACCTGGCAGCTGATCAAATATTGATAAATATAAGTGTATTCAATGAAAACATAATTAGATAACTTGGTAAGAGGATAATTTGCCTATTTTACATTGGGATCTTTCCACTGAGGCTTTTGTAATGACCCTTCCCGTGTTAAAATTGATGAAACAAGATGCAGTTGCTTGTCTAGACCCACCAGTTCTGACAAAACCCAAAGCAGATGGCAGAGATCAGACTGAGATGTGTTTTCCCATCAATATTGAATTGGCCAGAAGAAAACTACATTTCAGGTGCCAATATCCTCCATCAAATGTTACAAATATATCTTTGGACAACAGAAACAGGATTTGTAAAGGGAAAAAAAAAATCATTGCTCTGCCAATGAAGGGAGTTTGTTCACTGTTCTGATGAGCAGCACAGAATACAGCCCCAGGCAAAGTTTCTAAAGTCGAAGTCAACTGTGTAATGCCATAGAGGATTTGCATCTTTACTAACTTATACAATTCTTACTTGGAAGCTATTACTTATCTCTTCTTGATTTGTTCCTTTCACCTTATGTTTGCTAGTTATAGCAGAGGAAAATGTTGGAGTCAATGCATCCATCTCTACAATTCAACATAGATCTATTATTTTTCTTTCATCTCATCCATGCAGAGCTCAAAGTTAATCTGCTAATAAGCTGCCCTCTCCTCACAAGAGATGAAATGCTTTGTCTTTGATTGTAAAATGCCTCGTATTTAAACATAGTGTGGGTTTGTGTCATATTAGGAAACATATTTCTCTGTGTTCTCCATGGGAAACCAAAGAAGGGGTTTCCTTTAATCATTTCAACACTACCTGATTATCAGTAAAACACTCTTAATTCCTGAGTCTTTCCTTTTCATTTCTGTTTTAAGCACTGAAAGCAAAATCACAAATCCATTTATAAGGCTTGATTAGTTACCTTTCTAGATAAAATGTAAGCATAAACATACATCTCTGCTACTCAGTACAAAACACAATTTTATTAGAACAGGTCAAGTCAACAGTGTCAGATACAGTGCGTTTTTAAAATAACCCTACAAAACATTTAAGATGCTTTTATTGTCACTGCGCAATATGTACAGGACATATATCGATCCCACTGTAGTGTAAAAATGGTGTGCAGAAATAAAGACAAATGAAAAGAAATATGAGAGAATAAATAAACATTCTAAACCAATATAAATCTGCCAATATACCACTGCAAAAGCACAAAAAAATACAGCCATGTGTGTAAAGTGTACATCGACAATAGTGCAATTACCAACAGCAGCAAATATCAAAAGGCTCAATGATCAACAGCAACATCTGTGATTTTTTTATTTGCCTCTAGCTATTAAAAACATACACTGTAGAAATAAAAACTCACTTGCCTGCCAATTAGCTTCCTGTAACTGTTCCAGTATTAATCTTAAAGTGAAGTACTTACAGACAAATCGGTGCACAGGTTGTGAATACATTTAGGCTTTCAAGTTTTATTAATGACATTGCTTTGATTTTTTCTTGTACTCCAGTGAATTCTTTTTAGAACACCAAAACTGTAGACACGTTTTCTTCTCACAGGATCGTATTTAATTTCACTAATTATATTCTTTATCATCCATTATACAATTAATATGAGGCGTCTTGGGAACTAAGAAATAAGCACAGCTTCATGTTTAGCACAGATCCCAAATGATTGTGTAAATATGTTAATATATTAAAAGTGTTGGAGAATTGTTGATTCATCAAAGATTCATTAATACCTTGGTAACTGTGGCATTCACAACAACCACCAGAATACTGGGAGGTATGTATGTAAATATGCAAATATCCGAATGGAGAATGATGGCGGTGCCTGGGAGATTTAAAGGCGCATGAACTGAAGTCAACAGAGTGCCTGATCAAAAATTCATCACAGAAAACATTTTTTAAGGATGTTAATGTAAAGGTTAAGAAATGTGGATAATTACTGGGATTAATAGTCATCTCAGTGATTTAAGGCCTGACAAAATGCATTTATACGCATTAAAATGCATTGTTGTGGTGAAACTACGAGAAGTAGCAGGGCCATGGTGCTGCTCACCAGAGAGATCACTCAGTACCTTGCTTTTGTTTTTCAGTTTGTTCAGCTCCGTTATTTTTTCTTCCTATCTTCAGCTCTGCCATACTCTATCAGCACTTGACGTCACTTAATTTTCTATACCTGCCTACACGGTTGGATGATTAAATGTGACTACAGGTAAACACAAAATGACCACAAAGATGCAAAGTGGAAAACAACAAAGACATGCAAAATAACAATCAAGAGTCTGAAAAGGGCAACAAATAAATTCAAAACTACTGCAGAGTCGCAAAATAACTAAACGGACAAAAAATCACCACATGGAGATGTAAAACACCTGCACAAAAACATAAAATCCAGCGGAAAGAAACACAAAATGATCACAACAAGGTGAAAACTGATAACAAAAGGATAGAAAGTCCAATGCCAATAGACACAAATGTCCAAAAAAAAGAAAAACAAAATAAGAAATGTTTTTGCTCCTATAAAGAAGGATGAGTTGTATTTTACATGTCTGCATAGGGGTCAATTTTCTATCCCTGCCTGTTTAATCCCCAACAAGGTAAGGAGATGAAGGGAAAATGTCCCAATAAGGGTCAATGAAAAAGGGGCACCTTTGACAGGCTGACACTTCATCAAAGGGATTGCCTTAGCTGCACTAGATCATATCCATAACTTGTAATTTCAAGGTCTTTATTGAACATTAAAGGCCAGTGGTACGAAAATACAAAAAGTCACTTATAGGTCACGTATTCTGTTCTTTTCTGATGATGCCCTACTTTCCTTAGTAGCATTCTATCACAAGTTAGTCGTCACTTCTTCAGTCTACTCTGAGGCCGCAGTCATTTCTCATACTTTGAACAAGACGCATATGTCACTGACAGCGTCTGCAGTTTATGCGGGAAATTCTGGGCTTTTGTTTTTCCCTGTCCAGACAGTTGCCATCTCATCTCTCATTCACTTTGGCCATGAGAAGATGTAGCATCTTCTGTCAGCTTTGGTGCTGCCTCTTTCCTGACACACAACTGTTCTCCTCATGATAGGGGAACTTCACTTGAGTCATGCAAGCCTTTTAGAGGGCTATAAATTGGAATTTTAGCTTTCAGCTGTCTTGTTTGGAAGTCCTTGGGTTGTATTAGTGAGCATTTGCTAAATCTATTACATAATGCAATGTAAATCTATGTTAAAAAAAATAAACGTGATACATTTTATGAGAAACAAAGTCACTCTTCAATTAATTGTCAACAGTGCAGCTTCAAGCTATATATCTTGAAGATCCCAAATTAGATTTTTGGCTCTCTGGTATATGGCTTTGAAAGATAGTCATTCATTTTTTTGCTAACATTGATTAAAATGCTTTAAGAAATCGAAATACCTGTACTGCATGTCAATGTAGTGCATAGACTTATTGTTCCTTTATAGTAAGACTAATGTTAGCATTAAATATATAATGCATGTATATGTTTAGAGAAAAGTGAGCAAACAAGCAAGCTTTTCCTGTTTCCAGTTATAGATTAGATTTCATAGGCCTAATGTCTGCAAAAGCTTTTAATGCAATCCAAGTGAAATATTTCCTAAGTCTCTATTTCATCTTCTCTCAGTTCTTGTGGAAGGGTGAGGTCCTGAATTGTCAGTGTGAGAGGAAACGGAATAGATAGCGTCAGTTGGCGTGCAGGCCAGTTGATGGATGGGGCAGGGAGGCTTGGTGAGGTTTTCCTCCTGTGCAGTGGCTACACCAAGCTACAAGAGTGACAATCACTGCTGCCTGCTGCCAGGGAACGTGAGGGGGAAGATGCTGCACAGGGAGGCAGGAGGGTAAAAAGAGGAAGACAGAGGGATACAAAGGCAGTGAGCGAAATAAAGGGCAGAAGAGATGGATGTTGATAGAAAGGTCAAAAATGAAAAAGTGGAGGAGCTTGAAGTGGCTCTTACAACATAAAAAAGCAAATCTGTATGAAACATTAATAAATACAATCTAATGGAAGAGTGACAAAAGAGTTGAGTTCCAAGAGACCTGACCTGTGTATGACACCTGACAGACCTGAAGGCTACCCAGACTGCACTTTGAAAGTGGAAAGTGTAGAAAACTTCACAGCTTGACAGTTGAAATGACTTCAGCTGGAAGAAGGTACAGTTGGTTATCTTAAAAGTTCAGCATAGACCATATTGTGTCTCGTTACAGGATTTCCCTTTCACAAAACCTGCCTTTTGCAATAACTGTAAGGTCATCTCATGACATTTCAAAATACTGTCAGATGAAACAAATCTCTGAATTATCATAATTGGAATTTGACTTCTTTTAATTAAAACTAATTATTACTATCCTATTTTAACACTATTTTGACTATCTGTTTTTGATTTAAGTAATAGACTTAGATTCACCACTCAGTCTTGGTGCAGAATGCCCCGCTTGTTCTTACAAGAATTGTCACAACTCCTGTCTCAGGTGTTTGGGACATACTGAATTATACTATCTATCTTTTAAATTAATATTATCATTACTCAAAATTGTCACAAAACCTCATATTGGAACTCGGATGTACCCAGTATGCCATTTGTTTGTGCTCTTCCATCATGACTAAAATCTGTGTTTAAAACAAATGCACAAATGATTGTCTACGGGGCTCTGTGTAAACTGTCAAAGCATCCATTACATATGATCTTCACCTCTTAGACCGGTGGCTCTTAGATTCACCCATTTTCTTCATCCTATTTTTAAAAGTGTATCTCATGCCTATGAATACTATGCTTTTTTTTTTTTTTCTTTCTGCCACTTTGTGGACCATTTCTGTCAACTGAAACATCTTGTCCAACATTCAAATATGAATGCAATACCATCACTAAGCAAAATACAGGAGCTTTTGTGTATTTGTTCAAGGTCTTTGCTATTCAGCAGAACTATGGAATGAAACCTACTTCTATCCCTTGCCCTGCCCAGAATAACTTTAGCAAGATTTCAATAATTCTGGCTGGATGATGAAAAGGATTTATTTCATTAAATAATTACTTTCCACCTTTCTGTTTTTTCGCCTTGCTTTTTAAGCATTCCAATGACTATATCCGTGACTATGATTTTTCTTAACTACAAAAAAGCACAGAACTGCTTTCAAAACATGCCCTATTTGAATCTCTTTGACTGCATAGCAGACAGGGTTTTGTTGTTGGAAACAGATTTACTTGTCAAAACTTGAGACCCTGAATCGCTGATTAAAAATGTACCCTTGTGGCATGTGAGTGTGAGATGCAATAAACACGTTTGCCCTTGCTAGGAATTATGTTTGGATGTCAAGGACTTTTCCGTCTTATTGTCAAAACTGCTTGTGGATGGCGATTTAAAAGCGACCCGGGTTGACATGCTATTATAGGGTGCTTTGGAAAAAGACAGCGATGATGGCTTTTTCACAGTGCTGTTCACATGACAGCTTGCAGGGCACCACACAGACACACCCGTGCATCCAAGGCGCACACTGATTTCAACCACATTTTTTACACAATTTGAAAGCTATAGATGCCTCTTGACAGTAAGCTCCCGCTTTGTAGTAACATTTCTGTGTCTTTGCAGTTGTTTTGTCAAAGTCACAGTGTCATAGATTGAAAACATGCAAGAAAAAGAATGAGTGTCTGTTTGCTTTAATGTTAAGTGTACACGCTGCATATACTATTAAAAAAGTTTCAAAAATGGACTAAAAAAATAGATTTTCTATTCAAAAAGTGGCTGAATTTGAGTGTTCACAATAATTACCATCCTTATCTGCGATGTTTCTGCTCCAAATGTCATTCCTTATCTGCTCCACTCTGATATGAAACTTTGGACACTGTCTAAAACCATTTTCACCTACAGCACCTCAGAGCAGTGGAAGCCAAAATCCCTTTGTCAAGTACTTTTTTCTAGTGCTTACAAGAGATATTTTTGTTCAAGCTTTTTAAAGTGTTTCTTATTTTAACCGATGATGTTAATGTCAAAAGTAAAGATAATCTGGATTTTTTTTGGCTGTATGTGTTTTTTCATGTCTTATATATTTTTTTTACATTGTTGAAAATATTCAAACATGCTGCACAGCTGTGTCTTGGCACCTGGAGTTTGCTGTTCTCCCTGACAAAAAAATAAAGCTGGCCATGACCTGGAAGTGTTTATCCCAGCATGACTCATTAACCTGACACAGAGAGCATGGTGTTGGTGCAGGGAAGCATAGTGCTGGCACAAACAACATCCTTTGCATAGATGAACAAACACAGAAGGATGTCCACGTGCACACCTTTACTGCTTCACCCTCTCATTTCTCCTTCCCTAGATCCATCACTGCCAATTCTGTCTACACCCCCTCCCTTAGTGTTAATGACTGAGGCCAGGTATAATTAAAAAGCTCCAAAAGTACTCCTCAGCCTGATTTTTTTATTTATTTTTTTAAACACTATAGAAAAACACTTACAGCCATCCAGAAGATTCAATTAGATGGGGAAGCAGAATACAAATGAAGGCCACAGTGTGTTATTGGTTGAGGGACATCATTGTGAATGCGAAGCTGGGAGAGTTTGAACTAGGTGACAAAGAAAGCATCACATAGGAGAAGGCCAGTACTTAGCAGCTGTAGTGCAGGTAAGGTTTAAAATAGAGGACATGGTGTGAGAACAACACCTCATACAACACCACGATAATCTACTCCATAAAGTGACAGTGGGTGCAGTCTGGATATGTAATCATGTTTACTGATTGGATTCTTTTGCCCCTTTTATTTATATGAAATTACTTGCAATTTGTAAAGCTGCATTGTGTTTTAGTTTGTCAAATGGTTGGATAGACTTAAGCTGTAGCAAGAAACACTAAATGCTAAATATTCCCCCCCCAAATAGCTGAATAATTTCTCTATAATGGTTCAAGTGTGATTACCCTTGCAGTATGGGCAAACTGCAAGATACATAGAGTATCAAACAGTTTTGTGTTACAAATCAAGCTAAAAACTGAAACTTAACTATGATCATGTCCTAAAAATCTAATTTGAACTACTACCTTGGAGGACATTTTGTGATTTTTAAGGTAGATGTTCGATGCTAAAACATAAAACAACTCTGTAGTAAATGCCCATCTGAAAACGGCTTAAAAATGTGCATCAAAAATGCATCCATCCAGCACATAGCACAAAACACTGTATTTTGCACTTTAAGTTTGCCAATATCCACTGAGGCGCTGTATTTTAGCCCACCTTAGCCCAAGTCAAAAACACATGCACATGCTAATTCTGAAATTGCAATAAATCACAAGCTGCAGTAATCTACAAGTTTATGGTGCTGCGCTGGTTATTATGGGGATAGAGTTGTCAGGGCACTGTAACCTCAGTGATCATCAGCCGAAGGGCCAGAGGCGAAGAGATGTGTGGAGTTTATCTCGCTTACCATCCACTGGCATTGTTCCCTTCTGGCTTAAAGCTCCCACCTCTGAACCCCTGTCCTCCCCCTCTGACCCTCACTGCTGCTCCTCTATTCCATTTTCCTCCTAATAACAGCATGACAAATTGAGCCTGCCAGAAAACGATCTATCATTGTCCTACATCTCATCCTCTTCTGCCCTCTGTTCCCTCCTCTTCTCTCTCTCTTAGTCTCTTTTCCCCCTTCTGTCCCTATTACAGGACATTCCCTCTTTTCTTCTTTGTATTTTTCACATCTTAATGGTTTCATGTTTCTCTCTACATGGGCACTTTATCTTTCTGCTCTTGCTTTCCCCCATAACCTCATCTCCTTTCTTATTGCACTGTATACTTTTATATACGTCTCCATTTCTCTTTTTTTGTTCATTTCTTCCCAACCTCTCAGGAAACTTGTTTCATTCTGTAATATTCTCTTGCTATTTGTTCTGTCATCCCTCTTGTTGCCTTACAGAGAACTACATTGTGGTATATATTCAGACATTCAATGCATGATGAATTAATTTAGTAACATAGAAATAGTCACTAATGTTTCCACTACAGGCAATGATAGAGGCAAATATTAGTATCCGAGGTGTTGTAAGTGTGTTGTTTGTTAGCCTTTGTATACTCAAATTATGTCCAAAACCATTCCTGGCTTAAAGAAAAACAATTTAGTGGGCTGTGACTAAATTCAGCAAATCCATGTGATTTTTCTCCACAATAAGCCAAGTGTTAAAAAACTGAAGTGCGCACACAGAAAAAATTAATTGCTTTGAGTGATGAATAAATGCTGCAATTTGACAGGTAAATAACAGATGGTTCCCTCTCTGTCCATGATCAATTAATGGTACCTTCTGGGAGCTTGTGAAACTGTTCTGTGAGTTTGAAATATTCTGGATGAGTTTGCCTATGCATACAGTAGGTTATCTTGAACAGCAAAGCACTTTGTAAGAAAGTAGTTTACTTCAAGAAAAACTAAATAAAATCACCTCTTCAGGTACATATTTCATGGGAGGGCGGAATAATCAAGAGAAATTGTTGTGTACCCAAACTCCGATATTAAAATTGAAACCCGGGCAGTTGGCAAGCTCTTTACTTGATGGATTATTATTACTTGCACCAGTATTATTTATCTGCTGAAGTTAAAGAGCTTTTCATAAATAATTTTTCTTTTCATAAGTAATGCTGAAAAATTAAAACTTTGGTGTATTTGACATGATAGCTTATCACATCGCATCGATCAATGTCAGAGGACTTTTTAGAATGTGGGAAAAGGCCTGCAAATTGTATATAAAAACAAACAAAAAGGAAAAGTGATGAAAGCAGCAACCCTGGCTTAGCTGACCTGAAATTTGTGTATTTGCTATTTCTGTGTGATCCCTGTGACCATCTCCTTTGTGCCTGTGTTCACTAAGTACAAAATATTTAATACAGCAAAGTTTATAGATCAAAATCCTTGCTGGTTTAAGTATTTCAGTCACAGCCCCCAAAACATATTCTCGCCTTGACAGAGTGTGATAAAGTTTGACTGATGTTTGCGATTATGAGTCATGCTTAGCATTATTGAAACAGTAAACCTCTTGGGCAATTTTATTTCTTCAGGAGGGAAACGTTTAATCATATAAACAGCACCTGGTGAAGTCTACCTCATTTATCTGGTGACCTACAGAGTTGCACATAAGTGTCAGAAGTCATTTTAGCAAGCCTTTTGCTCCCTTCCTGTTTCAGAAAGCACTAAGTCCAGCTAATATGTCTAATAATTGTTTTTGGGTTAAAATTATATTCAAGGCACTGCTTAGTTTTTGCAAAACACTTGTATATTTTGTTTTCTGGTTTAATTGGAATTTGTCACAGTTTCTTTGACTGTAAACATTAATAGCTTTATAACTCGGTGTATCTGTCTCCCTGTAGCACAATATGATATGCAATTATACCAAACTCATATAATATTGTCAAAAATCCTGTCTTTTTGAAATTGTTACTGTGGGCTCAGGATTATTGCCTAGTTCCCAAGTGGCAGACTCAAAATACAGTAATCGTTATAAGGGTAATTGCAAAGCTAACCACTTGGAAAACAAGTACTGTATTGGTACCCAGCACACAGCCAAAAGCCCTGGAGAAAATGTTCAATTAAAGTACAGTCCCAGTGGAAAGAATACAAATATATAAAAGCCAGGTTACATGTCCTTTTACTGCATACTTTCTCTTTCCATATTATGTATAAATCGGTATTCAACATGTGCATATGCATATTTATATGTTCTTTGATGTTTCATTCACAGGTCTGAATTAACACCACAGTTGAAAGATATGGCCATATATTTTATCTCATTTATTCGTGTCGACTGTAGGTGAAGATATGCAGGTGGCGTTTTTCAGTAGGGGACTACAATCTGTTCTTACTGTTCACAAGATGGTGTTTATAAAAGTGAGATTTCCAAAGTTAAATCAACAACATAATTTTTATGTAACTGTTTTCAGGATCTTCCTCATGTATTAGTTCGATTATATCTTAAGGGAATTACCAGAACAGCTTGATATTGCAGCTGTTTCTCATTTGTTTGCCTGTTTTTTGGTTATAAAGAAGTTCATCCCAAATAAACTTTTCTTATTTAGTTTTACTAGGGGACATATTTTACAGTAACATATTTTTCAACTATTAAATTCCAGCACAAAGTAATATAGATTTCCACTTATTCATGGTAATAGGTATTATGTATTCTGTCCCTGTCATTCAGAGAAGCTATTATTTCTGCAACTGGTCATCAACAGCTCAGTGCTTAAATCTGCTGTTATGAGAAGTTTGCCCACAAGCCTGTGGGAGTTTCATAGTGCTGTGAGTGCTTCTGCAGTTGCATTAGCGGATTTACTTTGCATCAGAATATAAAATTAAATCTTAAACAGATTTTGGTGGGAAACCAAAGCCAAACCTAAAGAGCACTCTAAAGAGAATCACTGTAAATGCTAATGTGTAAATGAGCACAGGGGGACATATTTTGAACTCTGATTTCACACTTTACCAAGATTCTAACTGCCGACAAAAAGTTATCTTGTGTTTAAGTGTACTTTGAAGCTGAAATATTCAGTACATTATCATGTTAGTAAGTTTTCCGTCAAATTAAAAGTTATGTTTATATTACATACTGTAAATCGGGAAATGCTTTCCTTTTGCTTCCATCCATCTGCCCTTCCCCTGTAAACTCTTTACTTTTTTGACTCCCATATCTAATCGCTACAGCATCTTCTTCATCTTTTTCCATATTTCCATGTTTCACAATTTCTAATAAACATCTGTGCATGAATACATATGCACATGAATAAAAAGCATGACAGAGTGGCATACTAAAGCAGGTCTGTGTGGTGTTATATTAAACCATGGGCATTGTTACTGAGGTTGCAAATTTATCTTAATCTGATAAAGACACTAAAAGAAGTCCGAGGTCTCCAGACTTGCTGGAAGATGGACACTTGCTGTCTCATTATAGTCATAATCAGGACATCCCTACAGAGCATAAAATGAGATCATAGTTATAACAGGGACATTTTTGAAAAGTAGTTATTATGCAAAACTATACTGACTGGGTGGCATTTTAAAAAACTGCCGAATAAAAGAAAAGGTTTACTTGCCCTTTCCACTTTCCAGAATAGCTGCCATGTACAGTGCCTACTGCACTCAGTTTTAAATTCCACTGAAAACTTAGTCTCTTTCTGTTCTCTTCTTCTCACTGTTTTGGTGGTACAGTGATTAAACTTACTTGGTAAACTTAATCTAGCATCCACAATCGCTCATAAACGAGATCAACAATGGGGTGAGATTGTCTTTGTCCACATGAAGTCTGCTCAAGGGATCCTTTTGTAAAACTTTAAAGCACTTTCCCAGGTAACCTCTATTTTCTAATTATGATCAACGTTTAAATATAATTGTATAGGTGGGTTAGTGCCTTTGTTAAATGTACAACCCACACTGGCTTAAACACCCACCTAATACTAAGGATATATAAAATGGTCACCAGTTGTTCCTGCGTATTTAAGTCAATAATGTAAGTATGTAGTTGTTTGGAAGTTTATATGCAATTATTTCAATGCACTTAAAATGGACATAATTTCTAAGCCTAAGAGATAAGTGTCATAATGTTTCATTAAAGCATCTTTGTAAGTGGCACTTTAGACTTTTCTATTATAGCTGATCTCTCAAGAGTTATACATATTATTCATCTTATTGTTGTTTAATGAGTGTTTGAAGAAAATTAGTTTAAATGTTGGACTGCATGATTTTCCAAAACATTTAATGAAAAACAATGTATTAAGAGAATGGAATGTAGCGTCATTTGAGTTCTGAATGCAACACACACTAAAAGATACTGCAGATACATAATAATGACGATGTGTAATGGCCTCCCCCAGCTAAGGGAGGGCCTGTGAACAAAGCCTCAAAGCCTGACAAGAGACACCTTAGAGCTGAGGGGTGATGACTGTGCTGTGAGGCTTCAGGGTGTGTGGCGGGGTATAGATGGATGAAGAGGAGGTAGTCTGCTGTCCAGGATGCCCTGTAGAATCTCCTCCAGATCCTTCTTTCAAACAGGCCTTTTCAACCCTCTATTCAAAAAGTAGTAATTGCATCATTTTTCAAGCCCCTTGCCTCTGTCTGACTGTGAAGCTGGCTCCATTAATCAAACTAATGGAGAAGTAAGTGATTTCAAAATATAGGCTTTGATCATGCACCCTCTATCTTTTCCCACAACTCCACCTTCTTTTCAGCTTTGGGAACCCCCCTATTCCCACCCTCCCATATCTGTCTTTTCTTACAGACCTCTGTGCAGTTCATAGCGTATCAAAAAGGGTGTTGGAAGTAAAAAAATAATAATAATAATATAATGGCCTTTTAGGCTTCTGTTAATGTATGTAAGAGCTTTACTTGTGTACATTCTGGCAGTGCCGTGGTTTTCTGCTTTGATTAGAGATGATTTCCAGTATAGCAGGGCAGCAAACATATACACAGTTAGAAAATGGTCAATCTAAAATCACTGTGGTCCCGGGCACTATGTCCCAAACAGTCACAGTTCAGACGCATTTATTGATCTTGATGAGACAGATTAAATTAAAGGGCTCCTCAGGTGTATTGAAAAGCTTGTGCCAGCTATAAAGCAGCGTAACCATTACTTGAGGCCACTACCAGAACACACTGGCAAATTAGATTATTTCCGAACAAGGCATAAACCACAGCACAGAGAAAAACTCCCCACCAGTCTAAACGGAAAAGAAAAAAAGCAGTCACAAATAATTTATTTATTGTGGGTTTCTTCTAATTTATTGTCTGTAGTTTTGGTCTGAATGTCTTTGTGTTTACTACTGTGAATGAATGTCTAAAAGTCTTAATAAAAATACTTGTGGCCCTGAACATGTATCATACATACCCAGCCCATTTTTGTGGACAGAGTGTCAATTAAGCGAACCATACCAAAAACATTTCAGAAAAATATTAAATATATTTCTTAATTACATCTCTCTGTGTTAAAGGATGTACTTGGCATGGTGCTTTGCTGCTGCCTCGTCCTCTCCTCTTTTCAGTCAGCCTCCTTGGCTGTCAGTGCTGTTTGAAATTAGCATTATTTCAAAACTTAAACTTTCTCACTCCCACTCTGCACATCTCTTCTTTCCCATGGTGTTCTGAGAAGACATGTCTAACCCTGTGCTGAAATAATTAGGATGAGATTCATGTTCATCTTTGGCCCAGCTAACCTCCCACTGTTACCACTCTTGCTCCCTCTTATTTCTTTCTTATTTTCCTTTCCACTTATCTTGCTTACTTGTGCCTAATCAGGCAGTTTGGTGCACAGAGCCTGTCTACTTACCCTGACCTGTAATACTCACCAGCATGAAGATATACTCTGTTTCTCAGAAGACTGGGAATATTGCAGTAATTTATAAAAAAAAAACTGTATTTAGTGTTTGTTTCTTTGAGAAAACAAAGCATTATCACTTTGTACTCAATGTACTTGTTTGTAATTTGTAATGGCCTCTGTGCATGTGTTGTCCTTTTTTTCTTTGTACTCTCAGTATGTGTTCTCAGGCTTTAAACTTGAAACCTCTGTTTACTCCCCTTGAAGACTTGAGAAGATAGAAGCTTACATTTATATCTGATATATTTATATATAAAAGACAGTCAGGTTTTATTCAATGGGAGCATGAATGGGTATGAATGCTTTCTGAAGCTCCTTGTCTTGTTCTCACACATGTGCAGTACAGAAACCTGTCCAATACACACATAGGCTCATACCACCAGCCAGCGAGCATTATTGTTAGCGACTGGTATATTTTCAAATGTTCATGCTCTTGAAACTCAGCAATATTATTCAATCTCTCCCTCATTTGGCACACCTCAACCTCTGTCCCTTGGAAAAGGACAGCATATCTGTGGTCTGTCGAAAGGGAAGGATAATACCGCAAATGTATTTGACCCATAGTCAGGTTTATACAGATGGTGTTAAAAATACAACATTTTTTCTTGAAACACTGATAAATAACAGAAAACTTTGCAATGTTCCGAAGGGTAATTCATGTGGAATTTAAACAGTATATTTGTTAATGTGCTGTATGTTTACTGTAAGTCAACGTGGCATGCCCTAAGCATCTTGTTTGCTATACGTTTGAAAGCATAGCATGGTGTGTTCTTTTTTTGTCAAGCAATAAGAAGAAGAAGAAATGTGCTCCAATACGTAAAATATACATGGCTCTACATACAATTATGCAAACATGCATACTCTAAATACAGTATTTACTGTACCTAATAAACAATGTCTACTGTATACTGTAGATGTTTAGACAAACGTACAGAATTTTTATATTTATATTCATTCTGGACTTTTAAGAATGAGTTTGTGGTGATGACATGTATTCTGTTTTCTCCCAAGGTATGCAAGACCAGAACCAAACCTGGCCAAGACTTAAAATTTAGATGCACTCAAAGCTCAAAGTCTAAATTACTAGCATTTGTTGTGTAGTGCAAATAATACTTTGACAGCTACACTCCAAGACAGATTGGGCATTTATGTAGGCTCAAGCCTTTTAACTGTTTTAATTTTATACTATTTTATAATACAATCTTGCTGGACACTGCTTTTTATATCCGATGAAGTCATACCTTACTGCCACATTCATTTTTTTAAAGATTTCTCACCTCACCATTGTTTTCACTCTCTCTTCCTGACAGCCTGACTGAGTAGTGACTTTGAGGCAGTTTCAGCAGTATGAGAGTGTGATTGTGTATCCTCAAGGTGAGATTACAGCAGCGTCTGTCTGTAGTCATCTGTAAATGTGCGAATGTGTCTGGGTGTTCTTATCTGCTGGGCAGTTTTTCCTTCGAGGCAATTTGAGAAACAAGGGTGCACTGCATATAAAGGGACTGAGAGGCTTTAGGAGCCATGGTTGTCTTGTCAGGATACTGCATAGTAGTGACTAAAGACAATGAGGACTCTTGTGCAACTTTCTTAGCGAAATGCAATTTGAGCAATTTCACCGTGGCAATTAGGTCTCAACTTCCAACTATGTCACAAAACTGAAGTAGTTTAATAAAGGAGTGAGTTAGTTTCCGTTTGTGATGCTTTGTAAGGAACTACCTACCCTGCCCCGAATACAACAGAAAACAACTTTATTGTTTATGTGTTTTCAAAATAACAGTCACTTACCTCTCTCGTAAGATGTGTGAAATGGGTGTGACAAAGTTGTATGATTCATTATTTGATTCTAATGGCCTTGAAATGGTACAAAGTGCATTTATTGAAAACAGCTATAGTGTTTTACTCACCTGAAATTACTTAACAAATGTTATTTGCTAGGCTCTAGTCCCATGAACTACAGGTTTAGATTTTTTTTTTAATCGGACTTTGATTAGTCAACTTTATTTTGGGTGTTGGATAGCTGCAAAATATAAACCTGTTAAAAGTCTGACCATACACATGTAGGGGATTGGAACTGAAAATTGGCCTCTGATGTGACGCTTGATCATTTTATCCAGTAGTGTATCAAATGCAATGCCACTTCTGGGACAGAGAATTTCTTCACCCTTCACCAAATGTTGGGTGGCACTGACACATGGGAGCCTAATATGTTCTACCACACAGAACTGTAAACATGGCAAATTTAAACAGGAATTGCAATGATGTTGCTATTGACGCTATTTTATAGGGATTGGCAATATACATATATTTAATTAAAATGAGTTTTTTGAATTTTCACTGCAGCAGTGTCCGCAATCAGCATTTCCTGGCTGATGCCTGCAAGTGTGAGCTATGCCGGCAGTTGAAATGATAGACATCCCATTCCCTCACTTGTATTTGTGCATGGGCATGACAGTAAGTAAGCGTGTGTGCAAAAGCCATTATAATACAGTTTTTTTTTTCCTCTAAGACCACTGCTTGTGCCTTTTCTTCTTGGCACAGTGTTAAAACACACCTGAATTCTCCAGACCAGCAAACTGCCAAAACATATGCTTTTATAGAGGTTGATTTGTCTGCTAACCCTGTGTTGTCAATTGTATCTGTTGGCCAAACATGTCAAGAATTTATGACTATATGAACCTAACTAGATACAGAGACAGTCCTTTCATACAAAAATTACTACTTTGTCTGGACCCAGTGTTTTAAAAGTTTTAAAGTTTGTTTTATACGATGCCACGTTTGTATTTTTTTAAAATCTAAATACAAAAAGTGTCTTGCAATGTGTTGCTTTTACAGTACATTATTTATACATCTGTTTGTCGTTGTGTTGGAATTGTAGTCACAGATGAACAGAATAACTTTTGGTGAGGTAATCAGGTTCTTCTTTGTTAATTATTTCGGGTTATTACATCCATCAGCCGTGCAATAAAAATTCAATTGGAAATATCATCAAAGATCTACAACATAAATTTCCCCCAGGTGCAGGGGTTTAGTTTATGTTTAGTGCTTCCTCAAGGGCACCCTGCAGAAATGGAAAGCAATCCATCTTCTCCGAAGTTATATTGTTCAAGAAGTGTGCTTTGGTGTCTTGTTTAAATGCTAACGAAGTTTGAAATTTGTTCAAAGTAAGCCTTGCTTACAAGATTACACATTTATTGAATTACTGTCTTTTTAGAATGTATAAAGAGTTCTCTCTGGGCTGTAAAATGGCAAAGCTATTCATATGCATGCATTTTGCCACTTGACTGAAATGTCTTAATGTTACGTTTTGAAAATTTTGATGCATCAGCCAGGGCTTTCCAAGATTTCCATGTTAGAGTTATTACTCTATGTACTAATGCCCAGTCTGTAATGTGTGCATATTTATTTAGAATTTTCTTTGACAAAAAAATTACAATTGGTAAAGCAAAGTGTTATGTTTCTATGGTGTTTTTAAAGGTGAGGGAAAAACATTGACTGCATTGCACAAAACAGGAAAAACATATGACTAATGAAATACCTATATAATACCTATCACAGCTAGACTGATGAGATGCCGGAAAGAAGGTAAATCTTTAACTAATACACAATTATCTAATGGTTTGGGTTGCAATGAATTAATTATTAAGGCATCCAAGTATTAATAAGATCTAATGCACACTTCGTTCATTTCACCTCCTTATTACAAGTGTTTGTGCTGTAATGAGTTAAAACTATACCAAGACCACATCTAGTGCCTGGTTTTAAAACCCTTGCCCTGAAGTTCTTACAACCTTACTAAATGTCTCCGTGGAGGGGACTTGTCAGCCTGCTATGGTGCTCATCAATTGTCACATTTAGTTTTAATCCTGTTAGTGACTCTCAAAAATCCCCCTCACAACATTACAGCTCACAATGCGTGCAGATGGAATTTGTCAGAGGGACAGCTGGAGTAGCCACTGCCTAGTTTCCAACAGTGCAGATATTAGCATTCCAGCAGATATCAATAGGACATCTAGTTTGTTTTTGTTTTTTTTAAGGAAAAGAGATTAATGTTATTGATGCTCCACACCCAGCTTAAACTAGAGAGCGGTTTTGCAATAAAAATGCGACTTTACAATGGGGTAATTACTGTTTAGCCCCAGACTACGGCACATTACTGGTGCTTTTAAACACACTATGTGTACGTTTGTATATAATATCAGCACATACAAACACTGTGTTACAGTCACAGTACTAAACCTCCCCGTAATTATAGTTCATATAATGAGGCTAATGTGCCAACTGGTATGTCTCCTGGTGGGGACATTAGCTATTCCACTCATGGCTATATTGTTAGCCTGGGGGAAGCTAACTACATGCAGAGAGAAGATAGCAGCCTTAGTAAAGTGGCAGATGGGAGGCATGATGTGTTTTTAATGTGACACATGTGTGCTGTCTTCTTGGGAGGGCCACCTGGTCTGGAATATTGACAATAGAAGGTCGGAGGAGATTTGTTCAGGTGTTGCATTATCACTGACCTTTCCCTTGGTTTCATCCATTACATAGTGTGTACAATGGTGCTGATGAATCTAGACTATGAGCTAACCCCTACATGTATGGGCCAAATTTACATCTTTACATGGGTGTCTGTAAAATGTATGACCATTTGTTAACCTGTACTGTACTGGTTTAAAGGTGTACGAAGGGCACTTGACACTTTGTCTTCAATGCTGTGTCTATAGAGCCCACTTAGTGGTCTGAAGGTGTGTTTCCACAGCAACGTAGGGCTGGGTTCAGAGGGACTATTGTAAATCTTTTATGACAGATCTCATTACTCCTTCCTGGATTGTGTGTGAGATCCTTACACCAAAACAACATGGAGGGTGTGACCGCTACCAAAACCTTTTCATTGTCCACTCTCTTCCAATTATAAGCAAATACTAAAACTCCATGAAAGGCACCTACTTCAAACCAACATAATTGTTTGGTTGCTATGCACCCAGACCTGACCTTAAAACTAGGGACGAATCCGTTGTCACTGAAGGCGCACAGTAGGTAATATATACATGAAAGAGAGGTTGGAGAATCATCTGCATTCTGAGAGTTTTTCAGAGCCAAACAAATGTAATTATCAGTGCATGAATGTAGTTACTACTCTACGGTTTCAATGGTATGATCATTGCCAGAAGGGTGCATGTTTTTCTTTCAGATTTGGTATGTATTGATATACAAAATCTACATTGGAAATTCTAAAATGATATTGTCTATTTGACACTTCTTTTAGGAGGTGTTGCAGATGGTATGTGCGTATGTATGTAATGTATGTATGTATATATGTCCTTTTGGCTTATCCCGTGAGTTCAGGGTCCTTGCAGCGGATCATTGTCCGCATGTTGATTTGGCACGCAATTTATAAATATCATTATATCTTAAGTCCTAAAAGATAGATGTCACTTCAAGTAGATGGGCAGGTAGGAGGACCAGCACATTCAGAGACTTGTATACATCCTGTATACCAAATGATCAAGAGTTACAACATGAAATCAATGATACAAATTCTGCAAGTAAATCCTGTACACATTTGTGGATTTTAATGGAATCAGACTGAAAAATGTACAACAAAATCACAAGTAGCAGAAAATTGTGAAAATCCTATATACTGAGTGACCAAATAAATACATGCATATTTTTCCTGCTGGGATGAGGGGCTCTTATTTTTTCCACATGGCGATACTGTTTTGAAAACACATTCAGAAAAGGGATTTGCTTCATTTGCAAGTTCTTTACACTGCAATGTAAGCAAATTATATATTTTGATTATTACACAAACAGTGTCTAGAAGCATAGCATTTTATAGTTTTTATTTTTTTGATGGTAAACTAAAATTTGTAGCTTTATTCAAGCTCAAGTGAAACTGCGGTTCATATTAGAAGCAACTGGCTAATTATCACAGTTATTTTAATTTATAGCTCAATTATAGTTTGGCCTAATTCCTATTCTTACTGTAGTTTTATTAAGTCGTTGATTAATCCAGCACTTTAAGTGAGTTTGAAGTCTCTCCATATTAATAAGTAGAGCTGCAGGTTAATGTAATATTGTAGGTGGCACTTTGATGGAATTACAGCTGCTGATTGTTTTTTCTAATTACCCAAAACAAAATTAATTAATCATCACAAATATTTTTGCTTGAGAAAAGAACTCAATTACTGTGAACCTTTAATCTATGAAATGGCTACATTAAGAAACAGTGATGGCTTTGAGATAGACTGGTGACCCGTCCAGGGTGTACCCCGCCTCTCAGGGTACACTGGACTAGGTTCCAGCTACCCCCCAACCCTAAACAGTTTAAGGGGTAATGGATGGATAGATGATGGATGGATGGATGAAAATGTTAATTTTCTTTGTTAATGGATGTTGTTTTTTAAAAACACATCCTACTTAAGATGGATGAAGGGAGCCAAAGCATTACAACCACCTCTAAATATAATGCACTCCAGTATGACTCAACCAACCACAATGACCTCAATAATAAACAGAGAAAAAAACGACTACTCTACAGTTTTAACTTAAATAAATGGTAACCTTGTAAATGTACAATTCAGAGCTGCTGTATTGGATTGCATTAGATTGTACAGGTGTACCTAATAAAGTGGCCAGTGAGTGTATGTCCAGTGTACTACTGCTTGGTCATTGCGAATATGCAAGTGAATACATCATACTTTGCATTCACAGTATTCACCTAACTGTGTACTGGAGTTCAAAATTAGTCCAAATAATTTAATTAATACATATCTTGAGCAGAATAGTAAGGCTACATAGGAGATGATGACACATTGGATTTTTTTTTTCTTTATGCTAAACATTTGAATGAATTTACAGATTGCTCTCATCTTTTTACATTAAGGCGATTCATCCTTAGTTTTGTTTCGCCCAAACCGCCCCCCACCTGTTTTCACATCCTTCTAACTGCAACTCATCCCAATCCCTTTTCGGCTGTCACGGTTCTAAATTGGAGTTGGCATTTTCTGGCTGCCTTTGTGGTGTTGCTACTGTATAAGAACATGCCTGGGGTACTTTGCCTCTCTGATTAGAGATCTTACTGTCACCAGGCTTTGGCTGTAACAACAGTATGGAATATTCCTTAGATGTCACTCCAGGCTCTTGTCTATGCCTCCTTCTCCAAAAGAAATCATGTTGCTCTCCAGAGTTTTGTTGTTACATCATCTCCTGAAGTGAATGGAAAGAAGTAAGAAAACACAAGGCTAAAATTATGCTGCCTGGATGTTGATAACATTTAAAGTCCCAAATGGATTTTAAGCCTTAGCGATAAATTTAAAGCAAAGGGGAAAACCCTTGCTCAGTTCAACTGAAATAGAAGTACGTGTGATTAGGAAAAGGCTGATTAGGTAAAATAATGTAGGAATTATATTGAGACACAAGGGTCTTTTGTATTTAAGAGCTGCAAGTTTTGAATCCTAATGAGCAGCTCCCTGAAGTACTGTAAGCACAGTGGGTTTCTCAGATCACAACATGCAGGCTGTTTTCAATTAACATCTTATTTCACATTTTCAATGAACAATCTGAACAATGAGCATATCAGAACAAGCTATGAATGTTTCCTACAAGATACTGTATGTGTATATCAATTACCATGACTTTCAAAACAGCTGTCATTCTCACTTTTAGCTTTCCTAGATTGGTGAGGATGGCAGTGATGAATAACAAAGAATTACTGTGATCACCTATAAATTCAGCGGTGCATTTGGTGCTTTACAGCAGCACTCAAACACTTAGTATGTCAGCACAATTATGTGTTTGTCACATCCATACAGCAGTGAGGTTAAACACTAGCTTACAAACAGCATTAACTTAACAAGGCTTTATTTCCAGAGTGTTTAAAGTTGTCAGTGTTTAGTTGTGCAGTGAACTGGTGCTGATGGATTCAGTTTTGCCCAGGGCTTCAACAAAATATTGCAGCTCAGCTGTTACTCATTAACTAACCCACACTACAGTACTTGACATTGTTTTTACCATTATGGTGTCTGACAGATTTTGTCTGGAACAATGAATGTAGTTTGTGGAATTGTCATCTCTCTTAAATGTCAAGAACATTCTTCAAGGCGGTTCTCATTTGTCAGATTTCTTTAGGACCAGAAAGATAATATATTTTAAATTAATGCTCCAGGTACTCCAATATGAAATTATTTTGCTGATGTTTTTTCATTATACAAGTTACAGGCATGGCCAGTCTTTTGCTTTTGACCTAAAGGATTATCGTGACTTGCTGTTCATCCAAGGTCATAGCTTTACAAACCATGTTTTAATGACGAAAGAATTTGTCGTTATTTCTATTGTCAAACCAAATTGGCCCACTGTGTTATGTATGGACAGTCAAAGTGAACAACGGAGTTCAAAGCTTATTTTCAAAAGACTCACATGCAATAAGTATGCAGCTGGTTATAGTCAAACTTGCATTTATATAATTCTCTTTTATTGCTACAAGGTGTTTCTTTTTATTAAACATTTTATATTTCAGTTATTTTCCTTCCTTTATCCTTTGTATCTTAGCATGATTATTTTAACAATTCTTATCTTTGTCATTTGCTTGTTTGTAATGTTTTTATGCATTTGTAATCTGAAGAACCTTGGGTTTTCACTGGAGGAAAAATGCTATGCAAATGTAAATTGTAAAATGTATAATTTTGCCTTGCCTTAGTTTTCACTTTTGATCACCCTGTTAATCTGACTACCTAATTCATCTGAATATATTAATTAATAACTAACATGTTCAACTTTTAAGCAGATTAGAAGCACTGATTATCTTTCATTTTTTTTTGTTTGTTTTTATAGTATAGTTTACAGTATACAGTATTATGTTCCATAATATCCCTTAATAATGTTGGCTTGTCTATTTGATTTTAAGACCATGTTTGAAGGCGCATATCCCCAAACTCTAACTTTTAATACGAGATCTGACATTTCAACCAGGGAGAGACATATTCCTCTAACACTGGTGTTGTCCTCATACAGTGTGATGACATCAGTCTAGAAATAAAAAGAGCATTAAAATCCAATCATGACTCTTCCAAGGTTAGAAGATAGATTGCCAGATTTGGTGTGGTGCTCTGTACCGTCTGTTATTGATGAGCATGATATTCTTAAATAAAAATGCAGCAGCCTCCATTGGTTATATATTGAGATATTAGTCTTCTTTGCTTTGTGTGAAAGGGATTCATTTAGACACTAATGATAGCAATTTGCAAGAGAGGGCATACATTGAGATGCTAAGCATGATTGATGTAAAAAATGTGCAGTCTCGTGACAGGTGAGAGAACTCAGTAATGAGATTGAGATTTTAGGTAATTCAGTGAATTTACATGCATTTCAATAACCAGAGGAAAATCTGCTTTATAACAACTCAATCACTTAAACATGGTGAATATGATAAATCCAGTTTTGGGTGTTGGGAAACTTGATTTTCTTCTGTAAAAGGTTAGTTTTTGCAACATTATGTAACATATTTGCTAGATAAAGTTGTCAGACTGCAATAGTACTGCTGTCACATCACCACAATGGGATATAAAGAAAGCTAAACATGGAGAGTTGCACCCTTGTATGCATATGAGTCATTCATTGTCTGTCCAGTACCAAAAGAGTAACAAAGCCATTATGTTTCCAAAAAAGAAAGCATTTTTCTGCTCACAGTTTAGCAGGCTGTGCTCTCAGTATAGTTTCCAATCTATATATCAACTGATGACCTAGTAAATTTGGATTAGGTAGCAAATTTTGATATCACCTCAGTAAACACCAATCCTGTCAGTATTCGGTCAGCCCATTGGTAATACTTTTTTCCTGAATAGATTGCCCCTTAAGCAACAGAATCTGTCAAGTCATAGATTAATATCCAGCACTGGCATGTATTTCTTTGGGCTTCTTACTTTCATGGGAGATATTTTATAAGGTAAAATTAAAGGTTTGTGACTAATTAAGCAGATTCACTAACAGTGCCCTGGTTATCTGCTTGCATACACCATGCTTAATTTTGATGTACCATGTAAACATATTCAGCTTGTAGCAGATGTGTTGAATATGTATCCAAGCTGAATATTGTACCAAGTACATTAGGATGAAGCATGCAGTATACAAGCAAACATTTAGTGCATTGTTATGGACTGGCTGGTAAGTTGAATATCCTAAAAGAAATTTGATTTTGGTATGTTTCCCCTCTAACCTATTGGACCTGCCCCGTCTCCTTGACCCAGTATATGTGTGGATTTACATTTTAAACCTTAGACTTACCTGAAAGGTGACCGACATGGACTATTGTAAGATCTCAATGAATTTCAAACATATTTTGTAAATCTCACTCTCTTCCCCAACCCCTCCCCTTTTTCCTTCTCTTTTTGTTTATCACTGCAGGCTGTGGAAACCAACTTGGCATCCAAGGACAGTCACTGGGTCTATGCCAATGAGGTGAGGCCAAACGCAAACACACCTGAGTGAATTTAAACCTTGGTTTAAAAAAGAAGGCACAAAAACATGAAAATCTATTAGTCTTTTGCTGTACATTTACATATTTAGTTAGATTAACAGCACATATTGTATAATTGCCCTTCCTTTGATTGTTGATGCCAGTATATCTGTTACCACTTTGTACGTTGACCCAAATATCTTCTAAAGTAGCTGTAACAGCACAAAATCCAGGTTCATTTTGTGAATACCAAACAGTGAGTTCAGTCTTTGGCTTTAGTGCCTCCGTGCTGCATTTCCATGATACAAACTGATTTGGAGATAAGGGGGAGTCATAGGATTGGTCCAGTACTAAAAGCAGTAGTAGAAGGCATTCCATAAAAGTTTCTCTCTGCTGATCTACCTGGAATATACCAAAAAAAACAAACAAACAACACACCAGTGTCTGTACATAAATACCACCGACTAACTTGTATGGACCTCTGACCACATGCATCCAGGACACATATTGATCCGTAACCTATAGAGTATGATTAACGTGTGTATGATAGGCTGTTTAGGCATTACCCATACAAATATTAAGACGCTGTAATACATTAGGAAAGCATAACCTATCACTGTGTTTAAAAAATGCAAATATAATATAAAAATATACTTGAGGCTCATTGTGTGAAAAACAGTCTATGTAGTCTAAATGATCTCACATTAGACTAAAGTAAGCATTAACAAATGTTTTCAGTTATTTTCACAATGCATTTATTTGGTGATGCCTGGTAATTTTACCAGGCATCTAAAATATGGATTTATAACTGTTAATGAGACTCTGGGTTCTTGAAAAGCTTTTCAGAGTCTGGCAGCTTATTTCATTTCACTGGTAGTCTTTGGTAGCCTCAAACAGGATGCTACCAAGCCGGTAGGGACTGGAGTTCTTAATTTGATTCAGTTTTCTCATACAAACTCATACATGCCTCTGTCCGTTACCGCACACGTCTCAGCAAGACATTAGCTTTATTTGCATCAAACTCTGGGTAAATATGAACTAATCATACTAAACATGTTAATTTTTATGGAACTTCCTTAGTGGTTAATGATGTGTTTAATGATGTGGCTTACTGTTGACGTGTCTGATGTAATTTTATGGGAAAAGTGTACCTTTATATCTTCATTTTCTCTACATCCATCAGTGGATGTATATATTTTACAATTCCCTTTCCCCTCTTTCTCCTTCATTATCACTTTTTTTTCTCCTCTTGCTCTCTTTATCAGCATTTATTCCATCACCTACTATAAACTGCCCATGAAGCAGACCATCACCTTGAAATGAGAATAACACAGACATTCTGATAATTCTAAGAAAACTTGATTACTACTCATGTCAACAGTTTTTCCCATAACCGTTGGCCTCCAGTGCTGTTCTTGTGCACAGAAAGACATAAAATAAAAACTCTTACCCCCAACTAACTAATCCTCTCAGAAGGCCCTTTACAGTCATCAAGTAAGTTTAATCTTGGCATGTACAATACGTAACTGCAAATGAATAGTGTGCGTTCCGTGCTTATTTCTAAAGTGGGAAACGCAAAGTAAATTTGTTTACAATAATCTGTGATTTGCTTCTAACATGGATGATGGCATCAAGTATGTCCATGAGTGTTTTTTGATTCATTTGTGCAGATAAGAGGATATATTATAAGATCATTGTCAGAATGATGAGCATGATTCTTAATTTTTTTATTTTAGTGTTTAATGGGTTAATTTATACATTTCACAATTATGAATCATTCCCCTTTTATTCCCAGCTGCTGGTGCCTGTTCTTAAACCTTACTACACATCTATAAGATACTGTTTCCTGCATTGATAGGAATTCTTTTGTCCAGAGCAGATTCTGTCTTGAGTATATCACCAAATCCTGCTGGGAAATAACAGCTTTCCATGTTACCTTTTGCCCCTGTGTACACCAACATTCCCTGAGGACAGTTGCTTCTATTCAGCTGCCTGATCATGACTGAGTTGTGACATTCATTTTAACCAGGTGATCTTGAGGCTCACTGTTGCCTGCCCAACCCATCGGCTTCCCTGAGGCTCCTGCCAGCCTTTACACTACTCACAGTGAAAGCAAGGTCTCACATTTCTCACGGCAAGCAGTTATGCTAATCTGCCACCAGCTGCAACTCACGATGAATGTAGTTGTCAAGCTTGAAATGTGGTAAGAGCACAGAGTGTGATGAATGGAGAATGAAAATGATGATGATGAGCACGATCATGAAAAAACAATAAAGTGTAATGACCCTACAGATAAACAGAAAGGAATAAAACAGATGCTACGTCCCTATTGAGGGGTGCCATTATATTTATAATGCACGTAAATAACTATAGCATAAGGCAGCCTGAAGTTTTAAAAATGGATTCACAGGTTAAATGCTATAGATCACACGTACTGCTGACCTACTGACCTTTTAGTATGAGTCAAATACCTAAAATCAGTAGCATTTTACATCAGATCCTCCCTGACTGGTACTGAATATTCCCAGTGTTTTAAATATTTGATTTTAAATGAATAGTTTTGGAGCTAAGCTGCATGAAAGGATATGATCCATTGAGTTTTTACTTGTTGTTGGAGTTAATCAGAAATGCAGTATAAAGCTTGTATCAGACTTTGAATTTTGGCAGGATTTCCCATTGCTTAATGAAGCACAATAATGAAGCTGAGAACATGAATGAAAAAGGCAGAAAGGGAAAATAATCACAACACAAATGCATAACCAGTATTCCAGTCTCTTAACGTAATATGCAGTCAGCTGACATACACTTACCTTGTTTCTAAAAAGCTGAAGTAAAAGCAACAAAGACCATATATTTCAGTACCCATCATCAGCTGCTGTTAGTTGGTCATGTTACAGCCTTCTGACTGTTAGTCACAGCATCTTTCTGGGAGATGGCATATTACATTATGTCTTTTTTGATCACTATTAGCCACGACTTGCTCCTTTCAGGATCTTTCAGAGGGAATCTGTGTAACACTTTCACCCATTGCACAAACATGATCCATGTTGGCAGGAACAAATCCGTGTAGTCCCGATGAACACTGAAGAAATGCTGGCGTGAATCACACAGAGACAAACATAATCCAAATGCAGACTGGGAGCAAGATTTATTATATAATTTATATCCCAAAACCTCAAACTGTGATAATACCCCAGTTATTGAATCTGCATAGTACAAATATGCTTCCAAGTTAACTCCATTGACTACTTGTGAAGAAATCCTGTCACCAGAGCAACAAACAATGAGCCATGACTTGTTTTCTTGTGCCATAGGGGTCAAGGGACTATCAGTAAGAATTTTTTTATAGAACAAGGGCTTTATTTTGATTCTCATTTCTTACAGTGTATTTAGATTTCCAATGGAAACATTTTCTGGACCCTGTGGGATTAGGAAAACTACAAATGATCAACAGTCAGTTCCATATGCATAAATAGCACCTGTGTTTCTATGAAGACCAGGTTGACGATTTAACAATATATCTATTAGTTTAACCCCAGACTTGAGTGACTGAAGCTCCATTGAGAGGCTCAGGAGACATTATAAAATATGTTTCACATGTAAAATTAGTGGAGTGCTCAATGGGAAGAAAAGGTTAATTTTAAAACAACAAGCTTTTTCCTTAACAAATTTTCTTCAGTTCTAAATATTTTTAGTTTGCCACTGATATGAGTATAGTGTCAAAAGAAAGGATTGGGTTTGAATGAACATACAGTTTTTTTAATCCTCAGGGTATAAAATTTATACAACACATAACCATTATAATCTTTAGTAAAACAAAGCTTTAAAACAGAAATTGAAGTGTAGTAGGACTTGATGTAAGGTGGGTACACGGATGACAGTCAGGCACATCTCTGTAAACCACCCACAAAACCACGGAGCTGCAGGTGCTTGCACACTGTCTAACACTGTCTAGTGGACTCAGATGGATAGCACATCCTGGGAGGATTTGTTGTTGTTGTTGTTGTTTTCCCTTCAAAAGCAGGATGGTGACACCTCAGAATGTTTGATGGATTAGGTGGCTGTGCCTGCTGTGACAGCCAGAGCTGAGCAGGACAGTCATGATATGACTGATGTCTTGGGTAACTGCCCATCAAGCAACTTAGATAGGGACCCTTTCATACTGATGCAATCTGCGCACCAAAGCTTGGTATAGGAAGGTGGATTACTAAAGAGGCCACTTATCAAAAAGTAACTGCATTGTTTGTTAAAATTATTGTATAATTTTGCATGTGTCAAAACACTAGATTTTCTGTTAAGATTATGTGTGCCACTAACCATGAAGAGTGTCCATGCAAAAATGCAATTCACATGCCAAAGAATGATGTAGTAACTCACAAGTGGTGACCACAGGACACATCCAACATCATGGTGATAAATCTAAAGGGCCCCAAGACAGGCAACTGCCTTCACTAACCACCTTATCTAAATGTTACAGTCATTTGTTCGTTAGGTTTAAGTGTGCAATTTAAGTTATAGACTGCATGTTTTATTAAATAAATCCGCGCAGAATAGTTCCATTAAAGCAGTATAACTTTCAATACTAGCATACATAGTGGATAATACTCTGCACTGCATATGATAGACCTAACATTAGTTCTAAACTGATTCCAAGGACCTTGAGCTATGTAATAAAGTAGCTGACTGTAGAAGTGACTGCCCTAACCCTAACCTATTAATTCATTTAATGATTTTTACTCAGTCTAATCTTAAGTGAAAACACAGGCACGTTTTTTTTTGTCCTTTAGTCAAAGGCCATATTTTTGGTGGGTACATTTCTGCCTCAAAATAAATTTGTGTGCGTCATGTGTGCACAGTGTTGGAGTGGCGAAACTGGCTATGTTTATGCAGATCAGGTGGTAGAGTGCAATTTGCCATGAAATTATTTTGCATTTCCGGCTGCTCAGACCACATGTTATTGCAAATGGTCTTCCTTTTGTTTCAGTTTCATTCAGTTCTTCCCTTAATCATGAACTGGGACTGAAAACATTGCTTTTCTTACTTCCAATTTTAAGTGGTGCAGTTATTGTGAGCATGGCATTATACAGGATGTAGGTATAGTTTTGCTGCTAACAGAACTGGTTTAAATTCATAAACTACAGTAAACAGGCAATAATTATTATAAGACATCAGTGACTTCTTGTCAAACAGACAGGAACTCAATGTCGTTACTACTTTCCCACTACTAAATTAAATCTACTGCTGTTCATGAAAATAACATAACACTCACGTATACATTCACATAAGTTGTACTAATGAGTTTCCTGTCCACCTGTTTCATTGAATTCTGAAACCATAGTCACATTGTGCCATCGTTGATAGCAATAAACCTATAATTGGAAAATAGCTACTTTCCTGGAGAATTAATAAACAGTAGTGGCAAAAATCAGCTGTTGTGATTTTTCTTATCAGTCAACCAACTGAAGAACTAATGTTAAAGCAGGTCATGTGCAGTCATCGGAAGCACCAAGAACGTTGTTACCAATATTATTTTCCCTGCTACAGTTGGGTGCAAAATTTTGCATTCCCTATTTTCCAAAGGGGGATGCAACATTTTGCACTAATATCATTTTTATTATATTAGTAATATTTTTTTATTCTGCACTCTGATTAATTTAGTTACTTCTGATCATGAAAGAACATTATTTTTATTATGATGATGTACATTATTATAGGTTTAGGGTTAAGTTTGCATCTTCCTACAGACTATTTTAATCAGTTTCAATTGTTACTTTTTATTCACTACATTTTAGTGCTACCTAAAAGTAATATCTACTATCCAGTAATCTTCACTGATGAATGAGCCATTCTACATGATGAGTACTTTTGGTACTCACATTTCTACACTTGGGTGTTCCTACTTTTGCCCTAAGTTAATGATCCGATTATGTCTTCCACCGCTGTTCTCAGAAATCAGCAATTCTGGTTTGTACCTTGTGATATTTGACGTTAGTGATTTTAGATTGTTTTTTTCTAAAGCAAAAACTATACACAAGTTATTTGGTTCTGTCACCAAATAATTGGATAATAGTAAGAAAATAACATGCACGGTGCTGTGTTCTATCGGACTCTCACTACTTCCCAGTTTAGTTGCCTGCAGCTTCAGAGAGCACCTTAATTTCTAATTAAATTGCTGTCGTGATTACTGATAAGTTTATTTATTTATTTCCAGTGAAAGATTAATAACATTGACTGAGTTGCACAAAGAGGCTAATTTATCTGTCAGCAGAATTTGATTTGATTAATGTATTCTGGTCGTTGTTTGTCATTGAAACATGGCCGTGTTGTATTCACGTTGTGAGAAATTTGAGTGGGTTACCTCCAAAGAGCTTAGCATCTGGACTGATTGTGTGATAACTATAAACTTTAAGAGCACTTCATAATTTTATATGGTTGTCAGAAATTGTTTACTGAAATGTATGAGACCTAAATATATCTGTCCTTTTAGAGGTTTTTTGTAGTAATAGGTGATGTTTGCATGTAATTTTAGAAGTTAAATTTATGATGGTGGCGTCTAAATTGTGATTGTACTTACTCATCACATGAAGGTTAAAAGGCACGTGTTTTGTCAGCCATGACCCATTGGTCAGTGCCAGACCCTAGTTTATGACACGAATGTCCCCCATGATAGTGACAGAACCCTTAGACTGGGTGGCACAAGTAGTTATTAGTTTGGACATGAGGGTCCAGCTCTGTGAACCATGCAGCATAATTCATCTGATTAATGTGTCATGGCAATTCATGAATATTCATAGTTTCCATCTGACTTGACTGTGAAGACTCAGAAAAAGAGTCAAATGATAAAACTAGATGGCCTCGCAAGTTCTGGGAATACTGGCTCTGGCAGAAAGAATCTAGATTCATTACTTCAATTTTGCTTTCAATGTCATTTTGCACTCTAAACCTGTGTATATGACATGAGATGGACCTGAGAAAAGGACAGAAAAAGAAAATAAAATTCAAAGGAAAGGAAATAATGTGAAGGAAGGTGCTCTTGATGATCTGCTAAAATTGGCTAAACGCACAAAAAGGACTAAGGAGAGAAGATATTTAGAGGTTGAAAACCGCATTAGAATGAAAGAGGTAAGGTACTAAAAAAGAAAGAATCTGGGAAAAATTAGGACCGTCAATGTTCCTACATTTAAGCTCTTACTAGTTGCCTATCTCACACGTCTTTGAGAACAGTTACACTTATACTAAGTGTATAAGGTTACAGTTTAATCAATCCAGCTAACCACACAGTGCACATAACCGCTTGAATTTACTCGTATTATGTAAATCCAAAAGCAACCCATAACATTGTAAATGCTACAAATCAATTTTCCTGCATTTTCTTACCCTTATAACTACAGCCATGGCCACTTTGAACGCTTCCAAAATGTGGGTGACCTAGAACACAGAACTGTGCCTGATCACCCCCCTGTGTAGACACACACACAATGAACACCAGAGCTGCTGCTCTGAATAGATGCTGCTCATGCTACGCTTCTGTGAGGGAGCACAGAGACCTGCAGTAATAACATGGAGGTGGATGCAAATGAGATAGATCAAAATGTCTGATTACGAAAACAGATAGAGCATAGACTCAGGCATGTGTAGTGAAGAATTATATCAGCTAAGAGCTGCTTAAATTTTGACCCAACAGTAACCTCACATCTTTATTGTCAGATAGTATATGAACCTAACATTTCCCTAGAGACTCACTGTCTGCCTCTTCATTGACCATTGTCCTGCTCTCGAGACCAGCAGCCAGCTCAGTGTCTCATGAATATTGATCCAACCCTTCACAGAAAAGGTCTCTACGGACCCTCTACACATGTACCCCCCCTCATAGTAGAGGTCCAAGGGTCACCTGCACTATTATTGTGAAGGGTATACTTGAAATGTTCATTGATTTGTCAGTCTAATGTGAATAGCAAACTAAATGAGTTTCCTGATGACTAAATTCTTGTTTATAAAAATAACAAGATTTTTCTGCCTGTCTCTTGACCTAGAAACAGCTAATTCCAGTTTAAGTAATAATATTAGAGTAAACCTCATGCAATAAACTAGTGATGGGACATAAATGTATATTCCATGTTTACATTTTAAATCCTAACAGTTGTCAGTTTGCCAATTTTCTTGTTAGCACTACCCTCACAAACACACACAAGTGTAAGTGAAGCCCATCAGTGTATAAGGTGATATTGTAGTTTCTTGAGAAGCAAGCACAGACTGGGAAAACGGTGAGGTTTTGTTTCTTTTCCAAAGTTTCACTCAGAAAAGCTTTTTTTTAAGGCATTTCTGTGATTGATTTCCTACTTTACACAAATCCCAATAACATGACAAATGCATAGCTTTTAATTTGAACTCCTCCTGTTGGTCTCATCTTTAGGAGGTGAGTGATGCAGACATCATGGAGCTGGTTCACAGCTCCTTGGGGAGGATGACCATCATTCGTCAGATCTTTCCTTTGTGGAGAGATACCAACGTTCGCTGTATGAGAAACAATCATCGCATCTCCTCCCTGCTCTGTGACCCGCAAGAAGGCTATCTGCAGTCCCTGGAGGTAAAACAGCTTAAGGACTTACTGTTAAGGCTGAAAGATTTTTGTATGCATATATGTTTGTGATATAGTTGTGCTATCCTCATATTAACAGAAAACCTTGGCTCAAGTAACTGCACTAACTTTTGAAAACAAACAACCTTGAAACGTCTAAACTTTTTTTAAAACCAAATTACATCAACAACCTAAAAGGTTTTTGAGTTTCCAAATAACGAATAGACTAATATCCCAAAAGTGCTGTCCAGTGGCAAATGGATGTGCCTGTAGTTCTTGAAGACATTTGACTACAGGCACATCCAGTAGTCAAATGTCTGTCTTCAAATGTCTGTCAAATATCTGTTCCCAAATTTCAGTTGTGACCATTTGGCTCAGTTGCAGGTATATAAACTTTGTGGAGTTGTCAGGTCATTCACACCTGATGGTCTTGGGGGTTGTTGCCCACCCCGTTTTCATGTTTGCTGTTGGAGTCACGTCAGTTAAAGACTGTGAAACTGCCTCAGGAGTGATTTAAGAACTGCATTAAGTGTTTATTATGTGGTGTCATAGGCCATCCGCTCTGTTGAGAGGGTAGTTTAAGTCTGACATTAATTGATTCTTTAACAACTTGTTCAAACCACCAGTCTTTCCAGTCCAGAATGTGGACATTCCTATCTTCAAAGGAGTGACCCTTGTCTTTCAGATGCACATGGGCTGCGAAGTAATTTCTTGAGAAGCTGGCTCTCATTTGTGGTGCAATGTGTTTGTGAAGTGGTTGTTCAGTTTCTCCAGTGTACAAATCTATACACTCCTCGCTGCATTGGACTACATTGCTCCGTAGGAACTCCGTAATTCCATACATTGCCAGAATATCTCAGAAAGTCAGGAGAATGTTTAATAAGCACAGGATTCCTGTACAGTTCAAACCCAGTAACACACTCTGGTAGAAATTGTTCCGCCCCAAGGACAAAACACAGAGACATAAGCAGAGCAATAAATGGAAGGTACAGAGTAGTGTATTCAAGCAACCACTCCATAAACACATGGCGCAACACTGGAGAGTCAGCTCATAAGAAAAGCAATGTCGCATTCCCAACAAATCTCAATAGGATCAACAAAACTGCTAACACCAAAGGGAGAATTTTTTTCAAAATTCTGAGCCACACATACATTTATGTTGTGTGTCTGCACCTAACATGCACATTTATATAACCAAAAGGACATGGAATCAGTGTCTTACCTTCCTCTGTAGTATTAATTCAACGGTTGATAAATTTTCCCATTTATCCAGTTCAGAGAGAAAGCCGTTTTGTGACTTCAGGAACATAGAACTTTGTACCCTCTGCTGGTTATATGGTCACAGTGCAGCAAAGAAAAAGTACTTAATTGGGGGTTGGAGAGTATATTGCAGTCGTTTGCTGTAGAAAAAGAGGTGATTTTACAGTAACAATAGATTACTTATCAAGAGGCAAATAAAATATTTGATACACTGCCCAAATGGATCTAACATTGATGCAATAATAATGAAGTGCATCAAATTGGTTGAGTTGCTAGTCTGATTTATAAACAAAGATGCTATTGCAATTGGATGTTTCACTGCATCTTTGTCCACTGATTCAATATTTTAGGGCGTCACTCTAATTTAGGTAGAAATAAATATTTAACTGTGTGCTGTAGTTTTTCAAATCTCAATTTGGCTTGGTGATAGAGAGAGGCTCTTATTTTATGTCTCGCAACCTTTAGAGCCAATGGTTACTCTTTTTGGCCTTACAGTTGTGGAGCTATTACTGATACTGATATTACTGAATATGGAGGCATTTGTTCAGGTGTAATTAAAACAGAAATAGCATAGAAGATAATAGGGTTAAAGGTTTTTTCTTTTTGTCTTTTATTAATATTAATATGTTACTAAAAGTATAAATCACTGCCAGAAGGAGGGCTGGAATTGGCCTGCAAAGTATCAGAATATGAAAACATACAAAGAAAATTCTCAAACAGCTATATATCCATTGTGCACGTAGATCGTGAGTGTATTTGAGTTACAGATACAAATATATAAGCTACTTTAAGGAGGATGAATGCACAAAATGCAATCATTATGACGGATTAAGCTATATTGAGTATTTCAATGGTGGCAAAGATGTGTTTTTCATGTGTCCTTTTTTAATACCTTTTGTGGCAAATATTTATAGTACAACAACTTTATACTTTAGGAACAATGATATGTTTGTTTCTCCAGCAGCAAACATAAGGGAGAGTTGTTATCAGCTACACAAGTACAGTGTGATCCTACATTGTTCTTTATACAGTACGTGTGCTGTAAGGGCACAAATGAGCATGATTATGTCTTGATAAAAGATGTTATTCACAGTTTAAGTAATGACATTACAGCAAACCTTATGCATGTTGTAGGAGCGTATAGACCTGTCATGTGCTTCATGGAAGCCAATATTAACTTATTATGTATGCAGCTGAAAATAGATTAAACTCCCCAGATAAGATAATTATGAGGGACATGAATGTTCATGAATATAAATAACTGCAGCTCAATGTGACTGGGGAATAAGTGGCAGAACAATGTAAAATCTTGTTTTAAAGTAAATGTATTTTTTCTTTTATATTAAGGTGCAAATCTATTTAAAACATTAGATAAAGCATAAGCAAAGCAAATAAATAACCTTAAAATAGTTCTTCTTGTTAATAAAATACAGTAATACAAGCTTAGCAAATAATTTTCAGTGTCAAGTACTATGCTGTAAGCTCTAAATCGGATTATGCTCCCCATGATTTAAATGTGACCGTGAGCTTTGATTAAGAAGATATGCTATTAAGTAACATTACAATTGTTATCTCTGACAAATCATTATTCCCCTCTTTGGATCTTTGTAATAACTTTTGTTTCTCCCCCCCCTTTTTTTGTAACACCTCTTCGACTTTTCTTTTGCTCAATCCATCTGGAGTGAAATGGCTGCGTTGCCTTTAGCACTTCTGAAATGTTCACATTCCTTTTTATCCATACTCCAGACAGATGGCAAAACCATGTGGTGTGTGCACCCACAGTTCTTAATAATTCACATGAAAGAGGGTTAAATATTGGTTAATGGGACTTAAAGCATTCATCAGAATAGTTAAACACCGAGGTAATTGCACTGCATTCCTGTACTAATCTCTCAGCTGTTGTGAAGGATAAGTACAGACTCCGATATCCAGAACTTTTATGTTGTATTTCAACTGGAGTCGGCTTCTGATTGAGTGACCTTGAGGCTAGTGAACTTGACTTGTTTGATGTCTTACCACTGAGAGGCTTGGACTAAAGTCTAAACATGTCGTGAACTGAATGCCTCAAGTGGCAGCTAGTATTGCTTCCATGGATCTTCTGCAGTGGAAGGATTTGACTTGACTTGACCCAGAGGACTTATCAAATCTGCTCTCACAGCAATTCAAGAGTCAGGAGACATGATTCCTGACAGGGTGCAGTTGGAGGGAGACAGTTGAACTGATGGCATCTCTGACACTTGATAGCTGGACAATGAAGTGGAAATTATTTTTGTTTTGCCGGCCGCTCTTGATTTCAGATCATAACAGTCTACTTTATCATTACATTTGCCTTTTTAAAGTGTGCATTATGCATCTAATTTCACAAGCTGTGGGTAGATTCAGCAAGTCAGCCTCAGTGGTTCACCAGTGTTTCTTCCAAGTGTAAACATGTGGACAGTCAGAACAAAGAGGCTGGTGGCTTCATTGTGACATCCTTTAGTGTCATTCTAATAAAGGAAGAAAGGGGGTCTTATTTTTGAGGCGAAAAGCAGCCCTGACGTTGTCTTAAAAAAAAAAAAGAATTGCTCTGCTTTTTTTCTCAAAGTGAGACTATCAAGTTTTGATTTTCCATTTTTCTTTTTCATCATCCTACATAACGTACTGAAAATAGTTTTTGTGTCACTCCTTTGTTCACACAGTTCTAACATGAAGCTATGTTGATATTCTTTTATTTGTCATATCTAGAGTTTGTGTACTTGTCTGTGCTGTGCAGCTTTAGTGTATGGACAAAAATACTGCATTTATTACAATTGCTTGCCTTTCTACTTCCGAACCAGGTGTCCAACCTCTACCTGTATGACAGTGTTTTGATGCTGGCCAATGCCTTCTACAGGAAGCTAGAGGACAGGAAGTGGCACAGTATGGCCAGCCTCAATTGTATGAGGAAGTCCACCAAGCCATGGAATGGAGGCTGGTCTATGCTCGACACCATCCAAAAGGTAATACAGTTTAAAGTTGCAGTTTTGTTGCCAGGCCTTGATTGTTTAAACATGTATTTATTACCCTTAAGGAAGCTGATTATTAAATATGATCTTGAGGTTTGGCCTTAGGATGCATTTGTGCCATATTCTAGGCTTACAGTCGATCTCTTTATGCCTGCAAAACCCCTCAGTTGTCCCGTTGAAATATTTGTATGTTTAACTGTTTATTATAAAGTGGCTTAACTTCACCTATTTCAATCGTGTATATTATATATATTCTATTGAATGGCTAATTCCATTGAATGGATAATTTGCATAAATCATATAGTATGATGTTTTATAACTGCAAAATTACTGTTACAGTTAAGTAAAAACGCCTGTTCTACTACTACATGTTTTCTCTTGCTGTTGCCGCCAAAGGGGCGGATCAGTGGACTGACAGGGCTCATGGACTTCCGCGCTGAAGGGTCTAATTCTCACGTGCAATTTGAGATTCTTGGGACCAGCTACAGCGAGACATTTGGAAAAGATGTGAAACGGGTGAGTTCAGCATGCTTTTATCTTCTTTCAGTATGTTGCAAATGAACATGCTGCTGTGTGTTTAAAAACAGGGTGAACTTAACAGGGTGCTCCACCTCTTATTCTTCCAAAGCTCAGCAACTGTGCCATGTCCTGTTTACACACTGTATGCATTACAGTAAAAATTAATGCCTGTATAGTCCATCTTGCAAGTTTTTTTTTTTTATAGATGTGATTCTGCACTGACTTACATAATTGTTCATTCTGTAGGTGTTTAGGGAACAGCAGGTACAGTGAAATTGTTGATTAAAATGGCTTTTCTTAGACAGTGTCGCAATGTGACCACTCACTGTGTGAGAAGAACATAAAAGTGAAATAAATATTTTCTTATTATTTCAAGCCCCCCTCCAAACTTCAGTTTAGTTACTCAATGCAGGCCTAAAGAAGTGGTGTCCTGCAGGATTTGTTCTTCTCTAACAGGTAATTATCTACACCTGTTGATGGGTAGCTGCAATACATTCCAGGTCTGGATCGTTTTAAGACTTGCATGACACCCGTCCCTGTAGATCAGAATTAAGTTCTGCTTCTACTAGAGATCCTGTGTTTCCAGTTGAGTGCATCATAGTAACAAATAGTGTATGAAAGTTTTGCAACAGTCTGTAGCTTCCGTATGTGCTGTTTTTTTTTTTTTTTCATAGAACACTGGTTCCAAGTCTTAATCCTCAGAATGTAAAGACCTGCTTTTTTTGTCAGACTCTAGGTGAATACAGATACATTTATAATAAGGTAGACAGTCAGCTGTACTCCACAAGAACTTTGGTTACTCATCCTAACACTTGATTAACTTAAGCTCCTGAATGAACCAGATCTCTGTTTATGGTTTTCAGTTTCTCCAACATCAACTATTTTGGCTTGATGAGAGTTAAAGTAGATCAAATGCATGCTTCTTGATAGGTTACACACAGGCAAGATTGTTTTATGTATTGGTTTCTTTTTGTAAATTTGACCATATGAGTTTAGTAGCCCTAAACTGAGAGAGAGATCTTTTCTCTTAGCTGTAGTTTGTCATTGTGGATGTCCTGATTCAGTCAGTGACTTGTTGCAAAATGAAGAGGAATTAAGTTCCATGGCAGTCTATGTAGAGAAGGACTGACCACAAGCAGTAATGAAGACTTAATCACCACTCTGCTAAACTAAAGTCATGAAGACAATTCATCATAATGTGGCCATTAGCATTAGCTTGGAGGAGATGCACTGCATCACACAAAGGAACATGCATACACATCCATATACACCAGTAGACCCATTTATACCCAGTGTGACACATGTATTGTACACATTGTTTTGAGTCTCAGACACTAAGAGCATGCAGCCAGGCAAAACAGAGAACAGGGGCCAGGGAGCACAGTGACACTGGGGATTGCAGAATCATTAGAGGTAGAAGGGGATAGCAAGGGCAGATAATGGGATGCCAAATACATTCAGTGCTGTTGTTCATTACCTGGCATATAAATCTGTCTCCTCACTACTTGGTAGAACCATTTACTAGGATAAAACTGACACAAATCCATGTATCCATCGTCTTCTCTCGGTTTCAACATAATATATTGTATGTATATACATACATACATACATACATACATGTCTGTGATCAAGAAATGCCGCACCATTTTATGTTTTCCTCTGCAATACACTGTACTGTCATGTTCCTGTTATTTCAAGTGGAGTTTAATAGTTATTGCAAGTCATGTCCTCCACCCTCCACGCACACCCACCCATCAGAGCACATCTTCGTTCTCTTATCTTCTCATCTCATCTCCCATCTTCTCTTTTTCCCTAAACACTTTTCCTCATTTTTCAGCCCTGTTTCCTCCACCTCCATCATTGTTTATCTGCATCCAGTCCATTTTCTCCCCAGCCGGATGGCTCTTAGATGAGGCGTCTTTCTGGTTAGAAACTGTAATGAAGACTGAAATACTATTTCCTGGATAGCTACTGTGAGTTTTCTCCACCATCCAGTGCTGCTGTGGAGTGATCGATGCTGTTGTTGTTGTTTTGGTTTCTCAGTTTGCTCTTATTGATGTGTCAGTTCGTCTCTAAGCAGATATTGCTAATGACTTTCAACTTACACGAACGTCTTCATAGGGGAAAGTCAATTTACTTAACTGTAATTGTTCCTCCTAGCCAAGTACCTTGAACACATCATGGAGTTGTTTCCTTGCAAATGTTGGCATTATTGTATTATTCAATATGGCATTTTTATTTTTTTTAATAGCAAAAAACTATTACCTCAAAGTGCATTAGAATACATCTTGACCTTTTTTTTTTTAAAATAGTTTTTATATATCTCTTAAATATAATATATAGAGAACAGTTTTACTTATATCCCATAGGATGGCATTTCTAAATAACCTAGTCTACTCTGAAAAAAAAAAAACTTAATATGTGGCTGTCTGAGACTTTTGACTATGCCATCAGGCCTAGAAATTGAGAAAAAGAAAAATTGCCTCAGGTCTAAAGGTTAAAAAATATTTCATGCCATGGTGGCTCTACATACAAAGTCTAGGATATTTGTTCCTCACTACAGGCATCCTTACATTTCTTCCCATGTATTCAGAATTATCTAGCAAGTCTTGTCATCAAATCGTTGCCATATTTAAATAATGTAAATCTTTAATCTAAGGTACACACCAGAATCAGAACATGTGATGGTTATACACACTGACCCAAGTGCTCTGTCAAATGTGGATAATTGTAGCTGACTCCAAGTCAGACTAAGGTTACATTCTCAAAACCAAAGCTTAACAGCAGCAATGCACATTTGAGCCTCTGACATTTAATGGTCTCTAAAGGACCCCTTTTGCTAGCTGACATTAAACACTACATGTGTTTAATAGGGCTATTAATCCAGTGATAATATTGCCAGGCAATGATTTGTCCAGATTTTTGAAACTCACTCCTACACTGTTTTGATGTCTCCCATACCTGCTTGAAATCTAACCCGAATGAGGATGCAAGAATACCAATATGAGCCAGCTAGCAATTCACAAGCCAAAACAGCAAAGAAAGGCAGTATTATCATTTTTGTAACACATCTGTACCATTATATAAGCTAGTATTAGTATATACTGTATTTACTAATTATTTTCCTTGCATAAAAAAATTCCCATTTCTGACTCGATAAGAAGATTATTATACTTAAATAAGCCACTGTAAGTAGTGGCAGATGCCTGTTGAACACAGATACCGATACTATTAAAACATTACTTACAGTAAAGCTCTTTAACTATATCCAATTCAACACTGTACAATACAGAATCAGGCTGGTCAAGTGATTATGCTATAGATCAAAATCATCTCAAGGTACTTCACATTATAAATTTTAAACTATACAGATATATTAAAAAAAATAAACAAAACTGAACAAAACGTCCAAGAGAACCAGGCTCCCGGTGGGCAGTCATCTGCCTTGACTGGTTGGGGTGAGTAAAAAGGAAAGAGAAAAGAAAACAAAGAAGACAACAAACAAAGAACTGAGAGGTTGGTGGGGACAGAAAGGCACAGTGAGGGAGACACATAACTATGTGATAGTGATACAAACAGTATTCAACATTAATGTCATGCAATGGTGACATATACATGCGAGAGGAGAGGAGCTCAGAGTGTTTCAGAGTCACCAAGCCAGCTCTAACTTCAAGCTTTATTAAAAAGGATGGCTTTAATCCAAGTCTTAAAAGTTGGGATGGTGTCTGCCATCCAAATCTGAACTGGGAGCTGGTTTCACAACCGATGATCTTAATAGCTAAAGTCTGTGGCTCTCGTTCTACTTTGGAAATTCTAACATTAGACCTGTGCTCTTTTGGAATTGAACTATGGGGCCTATGGGGCCTGGAGCTTGAACATAAAAGGTTTCACATGTAAGGAGGAGAGTTGTAAATTCTATTTTTGATTTTATGAGGAGCCAATATTGACAGGCTACTGGCAGGAGAAAAATTATCTCTGGTATTAATTCCAGTCAGTACTTTTGCTGCAGCATTTTTGGTTAACTGTTGGCTTTTTAGGAATTCCTAATTATGGCATTATTCACAGGTACAAGAGGGCTGTGAGTTAAAGAACATATCCTGGTCAAAAATAACTCTGTGGTTCCTCAATGCTTCCTCAGAGTATTACCAGAGGTCAATAATTCTTGCTTAAATGATGAAAGATGTATAAGGTGCAAAGTATTGGTCTTACCACAGAACCCTGTGGGACTATGTAACTTTTCTGTGCATAGCAGATTTATTGTTAACATAAAAAAAATTGGAATCTGATAGTAAGGATTTAAACCCTATATTGTGGTCACTGGTGTCAAATGCAGCGCCAAAGACGATAAATGAGACAAGACAATTGTCTGAAGCTCAGAAACAATAGTTTGCTATGTTTAACAATGCTGTTTCTATATTGTGATGTATTGGAAATCTTCAAACAACGTATTCTTGTTTCAGTGTTGTATGTCAGAATAGGTTCTAGTGTGTGAGTGAAACAGTGAGTGAGTTTATTTACATTTTTAGAAAAATATAATCTAATAGTTAAATACAGTGTTGAGGCACTTACTGTCAATATTGTTAAAGTCACCCACTGTAATAACTTTGTGTATTAAGCACAAAATCAAATAAAATGTCAGGACACTGCAAAGAGGATTGTAAGATTGGCCATGCATGTCCTCATCTCTTGGTTGTCATGCTTTAGGTTGTATAATAAACAATTTTTTAATAAGACAGCTGTACCATCTAAAGTAGGGTGGATGCTGTCTCTTCTTATCAGCCTTGATTTCCCCCAAACAAGTTTTCAATTGTCTACGTAGCCCACATTCTTCACTGGACACCACCTAGACAACCCTCGGCTAAATGACAACACGCAGCTACAGTATATGTCATCTCTGGTCAGACTTTTGCTCTCACAAGAAGCTGCATTAAAAGGAAAGCATTAAACTATCAGTACCAACATACAGTATGCCAGTTTCCACTGCCACACTAGCAAAAGTAAATCCTCTTGAGAGCCTCAAATTACTGGGTGAAGAGTGGATGATATTTCTCCATATACCTCAATTTATTCTCTCTCATGTGGTCCAATCCATCATCAAAACAATACTGAATAAATATTACTAACCTTGCGGCCACTGAATTCATTTAAATGCACATCATCACCTTCGGTACCTGCACCTCGTCGCTCTCACTTCACAAGGTGATGCAAAAAATAATTTTCAGTTCATAAGTGGATACAACGAGTTGAAAAGAGAATCAGCCATTAACATTCAGAGCCACTGTTCACTTTTACATTGGGCAACAATATTTTTGAAACCTACATTGTATGCAATGAGCCTACAGATCTTTGTCATCTCTTGCATGGAGTATTTTTGAAGCAAAATAAGAATTCATTGAAACAGTAAAGAGAATAAAGAGGAGGATGATAAAATAGCTATGCCTGTTGTGTCACACACAGATCCAACTACTCATACAGATGCTTTGCCTCATCTTTTCTTCAAGGTAGCACTTTTTATTCTAAAGCTATATGTGGAGATCATTTACAGTAAATGGTACATGACGCAGTGTCTATTTTCTTTTAGTGATTTAAAATATTTCTTCTTTTTCAAGTTAAGTTCATTTTTTTTCTGTCGTCTCGTTTTATTATTCTACTCTAGCATACTACTGCAAAAAGAATCACGCCTTATGTTGCATTTTAGAAGTGAGTTATAAACTGGTGCGACATCTGACCAACTCATCTCTAGCATGTTAGGACAGATGTCTTTTTTCTTTTACATTTTTTTATTTTTTGCTGTGTGCCTGGTAGTTAACACTAGTGCCACCATTCCAGCTTTTTCTTCCTGAATGTAGTACACATGGATATATATGTACGCATGCATATTTAATAAAGTATAATACCCAATACAATACCTAAGCTGTAAATAATACAGGTTATGTGAGATTCATGTTCAAGTCAGAAACAATTGCTGTGTTGTCAGTCCAGTTGGTGTGACACACACAAAGGGGTGTGGGTCAATAAAAAGCATGGTGGCATGATGGGCTTGTCAATACGTAGTCACCTGATGGACTGAACAAGCAGGGGAAACGGAGAAGGAGAATAAGTGCATTGAACTCAAACTATGCTTCCAAGTCTAAAATGATGCTGTTTAAATTGTTTTCATTACAGAAAACCAAGCGCTTTTTGTAAGATTATAAGGAGATGCTGTAATTGAGACCGTTGCAGTGGTGTGAATTCAGGTCTATCTGACTTCCATCCCCTTGTCATTTTCAAATGGCCATTGGCATTTACTCATCCCCATTACAGATGATTATTTTAAAGAATGGAGCATCATAACCATTAGCTAAATAGCAGTTCTGTTATTGTGATGAGACATCGCAAAATCTCATTAGGACAATATTCTCCATTGTGCTGGAGATAAAGAAGAAAACAACGGAATGTTTTGATCCAACTTGCAGAAGGTACCCTCGTGACTGATTGCTATGCATATTAATAGGAAGATTATCTAAAACCTAAACCCCCAATGAGCTAATAGTTCAAAGAAGGAATTAGAAAAAAACTGGAAAAGCCTTTTATTTAGATTTGGCATCAAGCAACAAAACTAATTTCTTGTGTTTTTGTATGTGTTATATAATAAATCTCCTGTCATAAGAAAGACAACCCATATTAAAGAAATTAAACTTGCACCTTCCTTATTTTACAGTGACCAATACGTGTTTAGAGCATTTTAGAACATTTATTCAAAGACAAATAAAATTTAAAAAGCTGGTAATCAAAGACCACTTGTATGGCCAGTCAAGTGTTACTCATTCATATGCAGGTGGTAGGATTGCTGTGTGTATTGTTTATGACCTTCCCAGTTGCGTGTTTGTGTGAAAAGCTCTGTGAAGTAGAAGTGTTCCTCTGTAGTGTTCTTCACTTTACAGAGCAGAGATTGCTCAGTGTTTTTTAACCGAGGACAGAGCCGCTCACGGAGAAAATAGCCCCCTATGAAGCAGGCAAAACACACTGACATTTTGCCCTACACACAATCCCAGGCTGGACACAGTTGCATACAGCCACATACACAGATGAACAAGCAGACAAGCCATTACAATTAGACTGAGCAGTACTCACCTATGAAATTGCACTTGTATACATATGGCTATATCAATAACAGTGTTTTATTTATATTTTTCAATGTGCAACAACCGCTTAGCTTTTAGGTATAGAAAGGCAACAACGGTGAATGAATATTGAATAATATTTACAACAAGTAGCTTCATTTACCCCTGATCTCCATATTTTTCCTATGCAAGCAGCACTTAAATAAAGGCCCCTAGGAGGCACATTTTGTGAGTGACATCCTGCATAAGGAGAAAACTGCTGACATACACCCACAAAAGCTGCAGGGTTACAGTATACAGTTCAATGATTCAGTTTGCAGTGAAGTTATACATAACAATAAGTGTAACTTTAAGGCTGAGTATTTGGAAAATAACATGCTCTGCAGATGGCTTTTGTGAAGTATAAAAGATTTAAATGATAATGAAATATTCTTCTGAAGTTTTTTCTAAGCCTCTTTCATTGCCTCACATACTTATATTTCCTTCACAGTTGAAAGCCTTTATCGCTGCCTTGTGTATCTGTAGTAGTAGTTGTTTTGTCCTGATTGTACAAGCATTTGTAATTTCATGTCTGCTATAGAAAACAGTGTCAGTGACAGACATTGAAATCTGTTTGGTTTGTTTTTGTCCTCAGTCTTAACTCCAAATGGAACATCACATGTTTCGTATAACATCAGGATAATACAAATCTCTCTCTCATATTCTCAGGCCCGAAATCAACTGCCCAAGTAAAGGAGCAAAGTATCCTCAATATTTTATGAAGCTACAGTTCAAAGTTAACTACAGGACTGTGATGAAATCTTGAAGCTTAAAAATATCTACTCCTGCTTACGTGTTTGATCTCTGGTACCTTTTTCTAGTTAATATTGAATGAAATGTCCAGAGCCATCTTCTCGAGGGGCAGCAATCTTTCAGCATTTTGTATAAACCTCCCCCCACTGATGAAAGTGAGTCATATAAGCTGCCTATTAAGATTCAGCATGATGTAATTGTGCCAAAATTAGACACATGCACAGTTTCTACTAGATAGAAATCCTAGTTTGAACTCAACATGTGACAGTGCGGCATCAGAGTCCTTCACAGAGGTAACATTAAAATCTTTCCACAAGTCATCAAAAACACTATTCTGAATATTCAATGTATATTTAGTAAGCAACAAGATGATATTGAAGTATAATACAATAATTGGAACACCACAGTTATTTAAAATTAAATGTTAGATTGTAAAAAAAAAAAAAATGCTTCAAATTGAACATTTTAAATTGAATTATTTAACAAAAGTAAAAATTGCAATTTGCATAGATTTAAAAAGTGCTTGCTTCCCTTTTTTTAATGGCATCTCTATTTGCTGGGGAGTACATTGTGTTTCTGTTGGAAAAGGTATCTGGTACCTGCTGAGGGAGCATGTATGCTGGAGACCGAGTTGGTGCTGTTGTCAGAAAAGACTGTTGTTTGGCCTTAGGCCACCGTTCTTGTCCTGTCAGCTTAAATCTTAAAGACCATTCCTAATGATGTGTCAGATCCTTTAGAATCCTTGTCTAGCTAGCAGCACTGATTAATAATTTAACAAACAATAGCTTCACAACTTCAGACATACAGTAGCTCAAAATGTTGACTGTGTTCAATGAGCATTTAAAAGTATGAGGAGTAACTTAGACACTAAATGACAAGATGATAACTTGACTTGTAGCTTGTTAAGTTTGCTGTCCTGCTGCACAGCATTTATTTTTTATTTCTATTAGTGATAGATTTGCATGTGAGGTACGTGGCATCTGCCTCTCAGAGACCTCTACTATTGTTTCTGTGTTTTTTAAAACTTGTTTTCTTGTCTGTTTTTTTTTTTCCCCTCCCTCTCTATTAGTTGGCATCCTGGGACTCCACTCGGGGTTTGAACGGTAGCTTAAAGGAGAATCGGATAGAGAATAGTATGCAAGGAGTGACGCTCAAGATTGTAACATTACTGGTAAGTTGTAGGAGTACACTGAATCTATTAACACTTGACATGAGTAGGCAAATATCTGAGTAAGAAAACAAACACTACAGTACAGAGGCAAACACCTAAACACATTTATGTGTTAAGTGGCTGTTTTTTACACCCCCATGGTAAGAAACAGTTTATGTGACACACTCAAACATCCTCGTTAGATAACTTTTTTAAATCCTCTTTTTAGGGTTTACTGATTTTTGCTTTTTCGTTATTATTAGGGTACCGTACTTGTTCCGTATCTTTTTTTTCAATGTTAAACAGTCACTGAAGGTAAGGGTGCAGGAAATTGTTGTAGCAGCTCAGCAGTGTACATTGCAGCAGTTCTCTTTATACTGTTTTCCAGCAGCAACATGTTTTCTGTGCCTATCCCTCTTTACATTTTATATGCACCATATTTATTCACATAAGTTCTCCTCAGCTCTCTTATGGCAGTGACATTTTATCAAGTAATTTTTTTCCTGCCCACTTTCATACACCGCCCTATTTACCTGTCGTCTTCAGTGCTCTTTACTTCTCCTCCACCTATTTCATTCTGCCCTGACACTTTCAACCCATAAAGAAATATCATGTCTGGGTGCAATAAATTTAAAATGGCAATTTCCACATTGATGAACCATGGCAGTTGCCATGGCACCATGTGTTACAGGCCAACAGTTGCTGAGGAAACTTTTTTATTAAGATGAAGTTTAACTTAGATCACCTTTGAAGCTCTTCATAAAGGTGTCACCCCAAAGTTCTTAAGATGACTGAATGTATCCTTGCTTCGGACGCCAATCTGGCCCAAAGGACATTATGGTGCATCATGATAAATGACATACCTGTGATTAAATACATTCATACTCCTTTTCTTGAGTTTGAGGATAAATCTTGGCCATTGACACATTCACACTTGTCAGCATTATCCTTATACCACTGATGCATTTCCCCCAAAATGCCTTTACTCATTTGTTCAATATTCATTTAAATAGGAAGAACCATTTGTGATGGTAGCAGAAAACATTCTAGGCCAACCTAAGAGATATAAGGGTTTCTCGATTGATGTCCTTGATGCCCTTGCTAAGATCCTGGGCTTCAAGTATGACATCTACCAAGTCGGAGATGGGAAGTACGGCTCGGCACTTCCCAATGGATCCTGGAATGGCATGATTGGAGAACTCATTGGCAAGGTTAGTGTGGTTTTTTTTTTTGGTTTTTTTTCTCAGTAAATCAATGTCCAGATTTCACTTAAAACATTTTTCTGGGAGTCAGGCCACATTGTCTTGTTTTGAAATGTAAGCCCAATTATAAGCCTCAGTAAAGTGGAAAGATCAGGACAACTTTGCATGGGCCAACAGCCTTTATTTGCTATTAGTATTCTCCAGTGGATGGCAACCAATTATTTGAACTGGGTTTTTGGAAGGAAACTAATAAAGTTTGAGAAGTTGAAAAAGGCTGTTATGGGTCATAATGTTAATAGGATATTAACTCCCATGTTTTTTTAATAGTGTCTAACTGAATAAATGAATGAAAATAATGAATACATTTCTTTACAGATGTATATAGGCTATTAAATTCATGATTATGCTGAAAATATTCTATTACTATAGAGCACATAAACTCACCTTATTATTTTTATTATTATTTTTTTTTAATTAAAAGTCTTTATTTACTGGAACGACTGTTGTTTAGAGGAAACACATGAGACTTAATAAAAAATCCTGTTTCCTAAGACAAACCACATTATATTTATGGATGACAACATTTTCCCATATACAATAATAAGATAACTTTGTATTATATCCATTCTGCATTAACAGTTTAAACCTCTATGAAGGCCTAATGATCTACTAGGTTATTAGTGCCAAAGTTAACAATACTGGCTCGATGACAAAATGGCTATATAACGAGAGCAACATTTGGTCTAATACGATAATCATTGTGTTTTCTTCCTGCTGAGAGTATGAAGGCGCGCAGACAGATCATCTGTCTGAGTAGAGGGTTCACAGAAAGAGGTGTTAAAAAATAAAAAAATTGTTGATGTTAGTTCTTTAGGAAAGTATTAGTGTTACCAAAACCAATTTTGTAATGTAAAGCTATATTTAAGCATGGAGATTTAGAGCTGGGCAGAGCAGAGGCTTGACTCTGAGATACTGAAGATGGGGTGCATCTTAAGCTAACACTATGTTTAATTTTACTGGAGTATTTGTGATTTTGTTACTTTTACTACACTACAGTTTAGAGGGATATGTTTAAGTTTTTATTCACTTCATTATTTTGACAGCTTTATTTACTAGCTTTTGCAGATGTACAGTAGAGTCCTAATTAAAAATGAACTGATACTCAATGATGTACTTCTATGCATTAACCACCTGTCAGCACATAAAGTGGTTAAAATCAGTTGTGCCTTTACCAGCTGTTGCTTTTGTTCAACAACAAATTGCTAAAGTAACGCATTTCTTTAATCAGCAGAAATTTTCTCTTTGCCTTATATTTCAGCTTTGAAAGTTTGTTGTACACATGAACTAATTTGAACATTTTGGTCATCAAAAGCATTGAATTCAGTACTGTTATGAATATATAGGTTTCTTTAGTATTTCTAGGCAAATACTTACAATTGTACTTGAGTATTGAGTTTGTTTATTTCTACTTCCTAATCATAAGTCTTAATGTTTACATTTACAATATATTATTTTTATTCCGACTGTCCAAAATGTGAATCTACATAGGTGCCCAGTACAGAAAAGGGATCCCTCCTCTGTTACTCTAGAAGTTTCGTCAACATTTTCTGTTGTAAAGGTACTAAAACCTACTAAATGTCCCTTTATCCACAGCGAGCTGACTTGGCCATATCAGCCATCACCATCACCCCAGAGCGTGAGAGTGTGGTGGATTTCAGCAAGCGTTACCTGGACTATTCAGTGGGAATCCTGATGCGTAAGCCAGAGGAAAAGATCAACATTTTTTCTTTATTGGCACCATTTGACCTGGCAGTGTGGGCTTGCATTGCCGCCGCCATCCCTGTGGTAGGCATCATGATCTTCCTGCTGAGGCGCATCCAGGCTGTGCGCTGCCAGAACAGTGCAGGGGGACATCCACCACCTTCTGTGTCCACCTCCCTTCAGAGTGCCATCTGGATTGTCTACGGTGCTTTCGTGCAACAAGGTGGGCAAAATTGTTTCAGTCTGACCACCACAGCATGCAAGGGCAGAAGTTAGAGGACAAAGTCTAGGCATGTTTTACCCCAAACCATACCCTAAGATCATACTATTTACCACATCTCAAAGCCTTCAAAGTCAGTATCATTACCGGAAGTATAAAAGGAATGAAGGCACACCGTTAGACACCAAGACCAACCACGTAGTTCTTATATGTAAAAATCCTAAATCAAAGCAGAGCAAAAACAACATTAAAATGCAAAAAAAAAAATCACCCCAAGGGACTAAGGACGACAGATTAAATTAAAAAAAGTACAATTTATCAAAGCGCACATATGGATGTCAGTATACAACAAGTACTAGTACAACAGTGAGTCAGTTTAAGTTATACTGCCCACCCTAGCATTTTCTAAAGGTGCCCTTGTGATGGAGGACATCCTATCTTTAGGTCTGGTGGAGATCCAGGTATATTCGCTATGGACAAATGACTACTTCAGCAACTGATGTTAAAGCCTGAACTGCATCTATCAAAGTCTGGCACACTGCCTTTTTAACCCAGCACCCACAGCTAAAGTCCTCATGTTTTTTATGCTCCCTTTATTTATTTTCCTTCCTGTCAGTTCAGGCCTGTGTTCTAATGTAACCACTTTTTTTCCAGTCAAGTGTATTGCATTTTTTCTTGGGATGACGTAGGTCACTTTGATATGTATCGAATGGCTGATATAGTGTGGCGTTGTCAGAGAGCATAAAGTTGGCAGCGGTATCCCCATCATCATGATTTCATAATGATATGCCGAGACTTGGGTGGGTTTTGTTATATGTTCAGTGAAGATTAAACTATCCCCCGCAGACAGAATTTCCGCACTTCTTTTTCAAACAGAGGCTGTCCGTCTTTTGTTCTATGAAGAGGTCGGGGAGAGGTACGAAATAATTTGAAACTGTCTAGGAGAACAGATGAAAATAAGACTTTTTTCTCAAGATTAGAGAGTTTAATCAATTTACTTCAAAGATGAAAGAGATGGCACCATTGTGGACCAATGCAGTACGTAGGATCCCAGAAAGTTTCAAAATGCATACTTCACATTTCATGACATTAAAAAAAAGAAAATCAGTCAAAGCCATATGTAATAAAAATGACTGATGCTGGAGTGCTATGAATCTGACAAGGCCTCAGTTATTTATTTTTTTTCCCCCAAGCCATCCTAAGGGCGCAGCTCTGTTGATTGTGACACTTTCAGACAAATATGTTTTCATTACATTTCATACTCCTAAATCTTTCGGATGACATTTCTTTGGCTTTACTCTTCAAAATTAGAATATGTGGCGAAACATTTCTCCTGCTTTTTAAAGCAAAGGATTAAAGACATGTGAGAGTGCTTAAAAGACAGGATAAATATTAATGACTACTATGGTCTCTGGAAATGGATGGATGGTGTAATATAAAATATAAAAGTATGCCACTAACATTTGAATAGTCGTGAATACACTAAGCACTTGCGAAAATGAGTGAAAACATACTGTAATTACACAAAATAATCATCCATACTGTTGACTGCTTCAGTGTCACATGCAAATATTATCTCTGTAAAAAACTACAACTTGTAGCAGCTTCAACACTAATGGTGTGTGATTAGAGTACTTGCTAATCACTAATTAATCCACCTATATGTTCACATTCAAATTTTGCAGAATGAGTCCTTTTATTGCCCAAGAAAAATGTTTAAGCCTAGATAAAAAAAAAGCGGGGTTGACAGAAACACTGTATTAATCACTCGTGAGGTCTTATCACATTATGAAAATGAAGAGACACTTTAATTCCTTTTGATAATTAAGTTTGATTACGTGTGCTGTACAACAATCCACCACAACTTTAAATCCACCTAGTAGTTTTAATGTTATGATGGATAGGGATGCGCACGGTTATAATGTAATGCTGCCCAAGAATGACAGGTATAAGAACAGTGGATCACAACTTGCTGTGTAGTTGCTGCGTGGTCATCAAAGCCACCAGAAGGGTTTACAGTTGTAGCTGTTGCTGTGTATTGTGCCTAAATGATGTAATCACCATAAACAAAGTAGGTGTTTAAGTTGTTTAAAATGTGGGAAATAATTAAAGTCACTGAAAACACAAGGTATTCTGTGAACACTAATTAAAACAATAAAGTAAGGCTACAAGACCTTGATAATAAAGCACTCCTACACATTTTAGCAACATAACAACTATCTCACTTTCTGCAACTATCTACACATTTGATATACAACATGTTGATTAAATGGGATTGTGGTTTGTATAATGTTTTGGCATTTGCAATAATTTAGAGATAAAAATGTAGTTGAGTTTGATTCTATGTGATCTGAAGTTATGTGATGCTGTGAGAACGTCATAAAGAATGACGGTGACAGTATGGGCCTCTGTGGGCAGTTTTTATATAATGTGCACATTCACAGGCAGTGACTCTATCCTGGGATCAGTGGCTCTGCGTATTGTCATGGGCAGCTGGTGGCTCTTCACCCTCATTGTGTGTTCATCCTACACAGCAAACCTGGCTGCCTACCTCACAGTCTCCCGCATGGACAATGCTGTCAGGTAAGACACTTAACATTTTTATCGCCTTAAATATCAGACATTACACTCTCTTTATGATTTGTGTAGTAAGAATAGTACTTTCTGTAATCAAAATACACACTTAAATATTATGTGGGTCATGTAAATATATTTTGAATTACTAAAGTAACTGCTTGCTCTAATTTACTGTAAAGGACAAGGATGATGTACAAACCCAATTCCAAAAAGATGGGAAGATGTGCAAATAAATAAAAACAGAATGCAATTATTTGCAAATCTCGTATTAGACCAAATGTTATTCACAATAGAGCATAAACAACTTCTATGTTGAAACTGATATTTTAACATTTCATAGAAAATATCAGCTATTTTGAATTTGATGTCAGCAACACATCTCAAAAAAGTTAGAAGAGGGGCAACAAAAGGCTGGAAAAGTATTTGCCGTAAATCAAAAACAAATGGAGGAGCATTTGACAACTAATTAGGTTAATTGACAAAAGGTCGGTAACGTGACTGGGTATAAAAGGAGAATTTCAGAGAGGCAGAGCCTCTCGATTGTTAAGATGGGCAAAGGGTCACAAATCTGCATCTAAAAATTGTGGAGCAATTTCTGAAAAAGGTTAGTCAACAAAATTGGGAGAACATCAAGATCGCACCATCTACAGCATATAATATTAAAAGATTCAGAGAATCAGGATGAATGTGCAATGCTGAAGGTCAAAACTAGATGCATGTGATCTTCAGGCCCTCAGGTGCCACTGCATTAAAAACAGGCATGATTCTCTACTGGACATAACTGCATGGGCTCAGGAACACTTCCTGAAATCAATGTCCGTGAACACAGTTCAGATATATTACCATGAAATGGTAAAATGTTTCAATTTAAACATCTGATATGTTGTTTATGTTCTATTGTGAAAAAAATATTGGTTGATGAGATTTTCAAATCATTGCATTATGTTTTTATTTACATTTTACACATTGTCCCAACGTTTCTGAAATTGGAATTGAACAAGTAATACTGTACTTTCTCTTTCTTGAGAGTACACTGAATAATACACTGATCTAGACTGTTACACTGTCAGACTGCTTAGGAAAAAAAATCTGTGAGCCTCGTGCAAAAAAACAGTCATATGAATAGATTCAAAGTGGCACATATGAGTGACTCGGGGTCACGTGACATCACCAATTTAGAGTAGTTAGAATTTATAAATAAAATTCACAGGTACTCCAAACCTACTGAATGAACAACGAACAAACATACAAGCTATTTTTCACATGGGACAAAACACACCCTTGACCAAATCAATCAAATGATACATCATTTCTTAAATAAAATATGTAGTGTCTGTCAACTCTGTGCTAAATCAATAGTCTACTCACCAAATCCTTCTGGGTTACCCATTTATGAGATATATATTATAAATTTTTCATCATATTTCATGACAGAAGTTTTTATATTTCAGTAGTAAAGTAGGTAGGGAAATTAAAACTCCCCTCACTGCTTCAGGGTCTTCATTCAAATCTCTGTCCATGATCTTCCTCCGTTATACCACTTGGCAGCATAACATCACATCATCATGTTCTCTATTCTAATATTTTAATGACTGTTGTCCCCCTTGTCCTCACATAATATTCAGGAACCACTTTGCTTTAGAAAGGTTCCTAACGTCATGCAGCCAGAACCATACTGTTTTTGTTACAATACAGTACTGCTCTGATCACACTGACAGGTATCCTAAAAATGTTCTAATTGTTTTGTATCCTCTGATTAGACCACTGAGTGTGTTGAATAAGTGTTGCTTTATTTTACTGATTTCAGACAGTAGACTTGTGAAGTTTTTTCCATTGTTGAAGCAAAATATTTAGTGATATGGCAGTTTTATGCTAATAATGTAACAGACACGAGCCTCCTCAAGAACAGGTGGTAACCATTAGCCTGAAATGAAGAAGTTACCTCAGGTTTGCACAGTTAAGAAAGTGGTGAATCTGACTTTTAGTATTCGTGCTAACAAAACAAGAAGAAAGAGAGAAATGTATTACAAGAATACAAAAATGTTTTTGAGGCTCATTGTCAGAGTTATTGTTTTTCTAATTATAGTCAGCATTTACCCACAATCCCACCAGACCACCGACAGTTCATTCAGGAGATCTGGTGGCATTATGCTGGCAGCAACCGATGTAGCTTCAATCTTCTAGCCTGAAGATTAGGTCAGACATGGGCTAAGTAGGTCTGGTAAACATTTCTTACACCACTGCCCCAGATGTTTTGTTTTTTTACCCCAACGTGTGGTCAGTCACCCCTGACTCATGTGACATCACTCGAAGAAGCCCATCAGATTTCATGTGGCTCCCTCTGCAGCCAGTTAAGGCTTAATGCAATTTTGTACCCACACATACAAAAACATCCCAACACCTATAAACACAAGCTTTATATTAAAACAGTTTGTGTTTAATGTGTTTCAGTGTTTCACAGAAAGGTAAATGAGCAAAGCTAATGGAAAATGGGAATGAGTGTTAGCCTTGATGTGACATGTGTTGCTGGTCAGACTCAACATCTATGTGCAGCTTCAGTATTTGGTCTGCCTGCTTTTTTTTTTTTTTTTTTTTTTTTTTTTGGACCCGCTGCCTAACAGCTAGCCTTTCCTCAGTCCAAATGTTATTTCTCAGTGAATCCAATTTGGTGTACTGTCTTCTCCCCAAAGAATGAGCAGAGAGACATTTGATTGCATTGAATCTGGCTTGTGTTGAACAAATAGCCACATGTAGACATGTGAGGCAAGGGAGTGAATGCTTAACAGCACACGTCTCACCTGAAGAGACCTGAAGTGTGTGCATCTGTGTTTATTTATTTTATTTATTTTTTTAGATATGGGAATTACAGAGGCATTAAACTGTCATGCAGTACATTTGGTATAGTTTGGGGAACAGAATCAACCTAACTGCAAATCATTACTTTGGGGTATTTAAAGGCTAAGAGATAGAACACTGTAACTTAACATTCTGTACACCCCCCACCAACAATTCTCAGTAGTAACCTTTAGATTAATCTAAAATCATTATTAAAAATATGTTTACATTTTCTAAACAATGAAGACTAACAAAATTCCTCTCATGCTGTGCATTAACATTTCTGTAGTTTAAGTTCATAAGGAGGATATGAAAGCTATACATGAACCTACTGTATTTAGAAAAAAAATCCATTTACCAAAGTTTTACTTAAACTAGCTAAATTACTTGGCAAAGGCAGTAAAATAGATAGGAGAGAAATTAATATTGTAGTTAAACCCACCAACACCTTTTCAAATTGGGCAGGAAATAATCAGAGCAAAATCAACGACTTTCTGCTTGTCCTTTCAGGGGTCGCCGCAGCAGAACGTGTTTCCCACATTGATTTAGCATAAGTTTTTATGCCAGATCCCCTTCCTGCCGCAACCCTCACATTTTTTGCTAGCCCAAAGGTGGCCCTTGGTGGCTGGGCGGGGCCATACCTGGTGGGGTGGGATTTGAACCTGCGGGTTTCTGCATCCCAACCCTACTAATACTGAGCCACCAGGCCCCCCCAGGAAATTAATCAGAGCATTTATGCTCAAACAAATTCAAGAAATGAAATGCTGCATTGCACTTCCACAATAAATGTGTTGGATTCTACAGTCAGTAAGGTGGGAAAGAACATTTATTTTGTTCAGCATTGCTTTCCTTACATGCATAAGACATGTTTCCTAATTGCTCACAGTGAACTCTGACTTAGCAGCAATGTATTCAGATTAACTGCTGCTCCATTTGCCAATCACATAATCTCTGTCTATACTAAATATAGAACTGCACATTTCTGCACAATCTTGTAGTGACCTTGACAGTAATTTGGTAGTAGGCTTAGTGAATCTGCCACTTAGTATCTAAATTAAGACTAAAACTTTATTCATTCATTCATTCATTTATTTATTATAAAACTGAAACTTAAAGTGTATAACTGAGGTAACATCTGTGCAGCAATGTGTGGGGAGACAAAATATTTTCTGATCTAACCTTGACAAATGGTAATGATTTGACTTAAAAGCTGTTTCTTCTAACTTAATGTTCCTCCTAGATCCTTCAAGAGACTCTGGGTCCTACCATTACCCACAATGAAACTACAGAATGATTTTCTATTTTTTATTTATAAAGCTTTTTTCCCCTCATGCTGAAGAAAAAATTCAGCTCTTTTGAGCGAGCTGTTTCATCATAGAATCACTAGGGGACAGATGGCACAGGAAATTTACACAGTACATTTGGTCTTTTATAAGGGGCCATTGCCACCTTTCACATTGCATTGGGCATAAGAAAGGGTATTTGCAACTCCTGTGGAGAGAGCATTAGCTTTTTTAATAAGGAAATGCAAGCTTGATTTTTGTGGAAAGCATTGCAAGGACATTGAAAGGGTTTAAGTGTGGTAATGCTGTTGCTGAAATGTTTTCTCAATGCCCAAAAATCAGGGTTTTGGCTGCCCAGAAGTCATATTTTTGATACACAGGCTTTCTGAACCATGGATCGACTAACAATTCTATTGCCGTAATACAATAAGCAGTTTATAATGTCTATCTGGTGACCAATGATCTAATACTACTATAGGGTGTACCCCACAGAAAGAAGCTGGATATATCCAATCTTTACTTTCTCAAATATTACATTTTCTCCCTGCTGTTTGTTGTCAATCAGCCTTGGCAGATTTCCTCCAGCATAAATATAGTACCCAAACCTTGGGCAGTTTCTGCCATTTATGACTTGAATTTTAAAACCAAAATAGAATGAGGTGCAGTCCCTTCATTTAAGAAAACATTAAAAGTCAAGATGTTTTGATCATTCTTGGAGAATCAACTTTCTGGCTTCCAAAAGGAAGCAGTTCAAGATAGTTCATGACATTGTTCTACTGCCAAAAACCAGCAGCAAGGATATTTCAAAGTGCCAATCCTATATATGCTTCTTTTCATAATGTGTTTGCATGCTTTCCACAGTGTCTGTGCTTATGTATGATTGCCAACTGTGTGTGAGAACATGATACTTAAAGTTGATAATTGTTCACATCATCCCAACTTAATCTAAAAGTAGTACAGTTACTGTACTTAAGCCAACATTTGCATATTAGAAATTTATTTAAACACTACATGACTTTTCCCCTTTTGTTTGCTTTGTCTGTAAATAAGCCTTTACAAACTGCCTACGCCTTGGGACACAGAGGTGAAAGTGTTTTTTTTTCCCCCCCAGCGTTCTGCAAAACTATTTTTATGTTCTTCTCCTGAGTGTGAAAGAGAGGAAGATTAGTTTCAGAACTTATGTCCTCCAGGATATCATAGGGATTAATAGTAAGTAGGTGAACTTTTTGGCTGAACTCTTTGTTTTTAAGATTTAATTGTTACTGGCATGGCCAATTTCACATTCATAAACTTATATATAACCATGCCCAACTGTGCAGCTACCAATTTAGCCCTTTTTATTCAAACTAAAACAGATTAGAGGAAATCAAAAATGCACAAATAACCTATTCTTACCTATTCTTTGCATGGGTCCCTACAGGACAGCATGGCAGAGAGCGTAAAAGAAAAGGTGTGTGTGTGTGTGTGTGTGTGTGTGTGTGTGTGTGTGTGTGTGTGTGTGTGTGTGTGTGTGTGTTCTCCTTTTAATCTTGGTTCAGCCATTATAAATAATGAATGCACAGAGTTGGAATTCTGTTTTGATCATGAATCAAAAGCTACAACCTTAAACCCACATGATGGTTTTGAATGTTTTGGTGGACAGGGGCCAGGATAGATTGTAACCTGTCAATCATAGCAAGATTGCATTTTTTCCCCCAATATTGACCTCTTTCAACCACCACACTAAAACTATGATTTAACTTTAATGTTGTGGCTGATTAGTGTATATGTTGAGCTGCTATGAGAAAGGAAACCCCATCAAGCTAAAGCATTTGAAATGAGTTACAGACATACTTAGTACAAATACTATACAGTGTCAAAATCAAATAGTAATAACTCTGCTGTTTGTTTTTATTTCAATACAGGGGCTTTATACTGGATCTAAATATTTTTAGTGTTATGTCCAATCTGTAGTTCCTGATCCCAGCATAGGTTCTAGTGTTTGTGTGTCAATGTGTATGTCAAACCAGGCTGTTAGACAGAATTAAAGGTGAGCATTTTAATCTGACTGAAAAAAGCTGGACACCATGACATATCTAATCTCTGTGTTTTTTTCCAACAACTACTGCTACACCATATATGCTTCTAATTAAATGGTTGAATTAGTCCAACAACATCATATTGAGATAAGCTGCTCTAGTCTCTCACTTTTCAGGAAACCAGAGAGAAGACTTACTTATATAAACATCATGCTGCTACTTTAATATGTTGATTTTTCTAAATAAAAGCAGCTAATGCACAGGGCAGCATGTCAAACCTATCAACCCAACGACAGCCAAGGATAGGGGTAATCTTCGGGGTAGATTGCCATTTAAATTACATTGGAGGCAAACTATAATTAGAAGGACGTAGGCATTTAGCAAATTTGATGCTGTATAAAATTGGCAATTATTGTAACATATAAAATACAGCTGCCGCAAGGAGCCTCATTTCTTATTGCCTACAAAGCATCTGCATTATGAGCATTTCAGTCAGGAGAGACTAGTTTTCAATGTAAAGTATTTTTCCATATAAAGTAGATTAGAGATTGGTGCAGACTCAATTAAGGGTTAATGCCTGACCACTGGGATGAACCCATAATCTCTAGGAAACCTAACCCCCCCCCCCGCCCCCGCCCATGCTGGTCATCTGGATGCAGTCTCAGTGCTGGTAGTGCAGGAAAAGTGGTGGATGGGGAAAGTGCTGGCATCAAATCAGACGCAGCAGGCAGCACACTACAGGTGCAGCTAATTTGGCTGATAAAGAGCATGGCGATTAGTGATTTTGCTTCAATGTGTATAGACGAGGAAGGTGGTAGTTTTAGGCTGACAGATTGAATGGAGTGAACCAGGATCGAGTTAAAGATTGAATAGTAATATTAAAACAGAAAATTCTGTATATGACAAGCCAAGAAACTGAGGTCGATTATTTAGTGGGGGGAAGGAGAGGAGTGTTTCATAATTCACTGATTTCTTGCATCATATGTGTAGAAAAATGAGGCATGAGGATTTTAAACACTGACATATCGTAAGCAATAACAGCCCATTCATTTAGGGAAATAAAACATGCCGTGGGAGAGTAACATTCTTCAGTTACTGATAAATAAATATTGTTAAGACACAGTATGTGGGCTTAAATAAACACATACACCCTATATTTATGCTCTTTAGATTATTTTACACTATTCCCTGATATTTAAACTTCCATTGCCTGCTACCATTTTATTTTAGGGTAGCTCTCTTGTAAAGGCTGCATTAAGGGAAATCATTTGCTGTTTGAATTTCCTTCTATTTCTTGTGTTTTTTTGTTTTGTTTTGTCGTTTTATTTAATCTGGGTAACTTGTCACTAATGTGACTTTGCCTGTAGGTCATTCCAAGACCTGTCCAAGCAGGTGGATCTGGTTTATGGAACAGTGAGGGATTCTGCTGTGTACGAGTATTTCCGGGCTAAAGGCACCAACCCTCTGGAACAGGACAACACATTTGCTGAGCTCTGGAAGATCATCAACAAGAATAATGGCTTTGAGAATTCAGTCTCCAGCCCATCAGAGGGAATTAAGAAGGTTAGTTTCTAATTTGGCCTTCATAAGTCAAATGGTGTGTGTGCGTGTGTGTGTGTGTGTGTGTGTGTGTGTGAGTGTGAGTGTGTGTGAGAGAGAGAGAGAAAGGGAGAGAGCACTGCAAAAAACATAAGCTAAATAGCTATAATCCCAAAGCCAGGTAGAACAAACATGTGAGAAAAGCATATTTTTAATGTTTTTGAACTGTGAGGGGCTTAACTAATACCACAAACACTGTGGAATTAATATCTCATGCATTTACCCTTCTCTCATAAACACACTTAACTACACACTAAAATTACGAATTAAACTAAAACTAAATAAAAAATAAAATTACACTTGAAAGAATACAAATGCTGCTCAGAGGGTAGCCAAAGAGGTTGGGCGAGGCAAAGGAAGGACACACACAGTATTGGAGAACATTTTATAACGGGGGATGCAAAATGTGCATGTTTTATAAATTCCTTGACAATTTATTGAATTTTAATGCTAAAAGAAAATGTGTACCAGCTGAATGTGTATTAAAATTTTTTTGCCATTGTAAAGTAAGAAAAGCAAAGTTTTGCACTCAACTGTAGAGCAACGTAAAACAGCCCCTCATTTTTAGAAGCCATTTTACTCTGAATTACATTGTTGTTGTTCATAGCTAACAAACTAGTGCAGGTTCCTCACTCTGACTTCAGTCTTAGAGTTCGATGGTGATGTGATTTCTCTCGTATGTGTTTATTTATAAAAGGTGGGTGAACTTGAGAGCCCTGTGGAGTACAATGAGATGTGAGATGAAATGGTTGTTAAGAGCCTTAGTCTGGAGGGGGAAAAGGATACAAAAAAAAAAAAAAAAACATAAGCTTTTCAGACAGATTTGTGGTTGTTCTACATATTCTCCACAGTGTGTGCTTGAGGCTAAAGGACATAATTGTGTCGATGAAAATATGCCACAGAGAGATGAATGGAAAAGCTGGAAGAACTAGGGATGCCGCTATTTTCATCATCTTTATAAAGAAATCTAATGTTATGCAAGCTATTCAATGTTTTCTCTAATGGATGGGCAAAATGTTTATGCTAATTTCTGGGCAAATATTTTGCATGGTGACTGAGCTGCGTTTGTTTGTTCTACTCATTGGTTTTCCACAGTGAAAAGTCCTCTGTGCCACTTTTTTCATGGGTGAACGGAACAGACAAGTTAGAAGTTAGGTGCACCGCGAAAATTATGTGATAGTCAGTGACTTTATTTGTGCCATACAGTGTTCCACAGCTTCTTCTGATACCTTTGTGTCCTTTCTGTAAAAAGTAAAAAAAAAATATTGCACCAAATATTGTGTTCTTTTAAGGAGTAGGATGTTTTCATTTGCAGTTAACAAATGGCCTCCTAGTGGGTCTAATGTCACATACTCTGACCTCAGTAACACACACACACAGTAAAATTCTCATCTTTCTTACAGTTTCAATATAAAAAAGGGAAATTATAACCTTGTAAAAGTAGAATATATAGCAAAGCTGCTTCATTGGATTGCATTAGAGTAGACTGTACAGGTGTACCTAATGATGTGACCAGTGCATGTACAGTATTTAATTTAATACATCTATGTGGAATGCTTAACAGGGAGAGAGTTTTCATAGTAATAGTAGCCAGAAGGATAAAGGCCATAATGTGTTTTTATATTATAGTTTAAATCCCATTAAGAAGCCACATCACTCCAATGTTAGAAATGGGATTTTTATACATTTATAAAAAGGAAAAATAGCACCATATTCCCTTGACTTTAAGGTAGAGTTTGCTTGTCTGTAAGGTACAGCTTTGCCTTAAGGGGGGCACGACTGAAAATCCTGCTTAATGAGGCTTCTACGTTACTCTTTTGTTTTAAACAAGTTTTGATATAGTTTTCATACGTATTTCTGCTTGTGTCTGGGGGAAATTTTGTACATTTCCAGGCAAAGCGAGAGTCGTATGCCTTTCTGTGGGACATGGCAGTCGTAGAGTACGCTGCTCTGACAGATGACGACTGCACGCTGACTGTAGCAGGAAACAGCATGAGCACCAGAGGCTACGGCATGGCCCTGCAGCACGGCAGTCCTTACAGAGACCTCTTTTCTCAAAAGTACGTACAGTCGAATATACAGTGAAATTATGGTGTACTGTATTGTACTTGAGTTATGCTTTCGCTGTTCACCTTTGTTTTTCTTTCCAGTTGGACCAACAAAACTTTAAATAATATTCATTTTTGCCATCCTGGATGTGGTTTAGTGATGTGTGCTTAGTTTTGGATCTCATACTATTTATGCTCTTTTATCTATATACTCTCACTGATGCAACAGATGGGGAAAGATATGAAATTTAATAAACAATTGTTTTTATCATTTTTTGCACAAACACATACTCAGGGTTAAACTTAAATAATGACTGAAGAAAGCCAACTGCTCCAACGGGACAGATCTACTGTCGTCTCTGTGCTCAGACATCGTCATTCTCCTGCACAACATCAATTGATTCTTCTCAGCTCTCTGTACGCAAACTAATGGACTGACTGTAGTAGTTGATCATCTTTGTTTCCATGTTTACATAATTTTAATATGCCAACTAATTAATCTGTTATTGGTTGTCTTTGCATAGTTTACACTGTATTGATCTTTAAGTGCTTAGCATTTAGAAGTAACTTCAACAATGTCAGTCTTACATCTACTGCTACGCAACTGCAATGTTTTTAAGCATTTTAGCCAACTATAGATCTTTAATGAGCTGCCAGTCACTGCCAATTCATTACATTAACTGTGCTTTTTTAATTAGTTTTTATAATTTGTGTCCTGAGCTGCACAGTATTACTGAATAATTATAATCTTTCAGAATAGTTATATTTATCTATGAAAATTATTTAATGTCCCATTCTCTATTCTGCTCTCTTTGTAATTTGATTAGCCAGCATTTCACATTGGCTGAACTGAACCAAAGCTAACAATGTTTGATCAGTGTCCTCTGGTGCCGTCACATGAAACGGTGCGCTTTGTATTTGTGAAAGAACTATTTAGTTTTTGTCCTCCACAGGATTTTGGAGCTTCAGGAAAAAGGCGACCTTGACATTCTAAAGCAGAAATGGTGGCCGAAGAAAGGGCGCTGTGACCTGCAGAGCTATGCAGACGCCCAGCCGGAGGGACGGGCGCTGCGTCTCCACAGCTTTGCAGGCGTCTTTTGCATCTTGGCTGCTGGGTTATTGTTGGCCCTCCTGGTGGCAGCACTGGAGACTTGGTGGAACAGCAACCACTGCAGGAGAGAGCAGGCCAAAGAGGTGACCACTGACAACTCATCGGGCCAGGGCCCAGGCCCAAGCCTGCTAACCCAGAATCGGGCCATGGTGGCCACCACGGGTCCCCCTGCCCCTCCAAGGCCCCGGTCAAGACCCAGACCCCCGGGTCCCCTGGTCCTGCCCAGAGATGCCACTGCCACACTCTACTTTATGGATCCAGCAGGCGCTGACACCAGCCCCGATTTAGTAGAGCTGCAGTACACCCAGTTATAATAGGTGTGCCCCTAACAAAAGTCCAGACATCATGTGATCAATCTACTCATTCCTTCTCATGTTGGGAGAGAGGTTGGGATGCTTTGGTAGGGACTTCTGAGGCTTCTCTCTCATTCTGACATTTTAAAACATTAATTGACTACATTTTATTCTGAAAAAAATAATCACAGTCACTGGTGCTCATGAGAGAACCGGAGCTGCAATGATAACAGTAATATTGACTTACATATTCAAAACCACATCCTGAAATTGTACTTCTGAGTCAACAAATGCCTCAGTTGTACAATAGCTCTCTTTAGCTAATCCATTCAAGTCTTAAACGCTTTAGAGCTCAGGCTTTACCTTGCTGCTATCTACTGGGCTGCCCCGCTGCATGAGGCATCCAGACAACTAAGGCTTGACATGGATCCCTAAACTAAAGTGTGAGCAACAGCAGATAGTAAGAATCTGAGCCTTGACCTCCCTGTCTAGCTTGACAGTCCAACAGTCCAATAAGAACCTCTGGCTGAGGCCACTCATTTAAGACCCAGTCCTGTCCTGAAACCACACAGCAAATCAAACTCCACCAATACTGGTTTTTGGTGCAGACAAAAGTTTGACTTACTGCTGTTGATTTCTATTTCAGTCTTTGTGCAGCTGCTCTCATAATTACCACATACTGCTGTCATGCAAGATTCACAACAAATGTCAGCATCTCATTATTTATAGAACACAGATTTTTTGTTTTGTTGTAGTCAGGCTTGTGTGCTCCATTATTTTTATGTTTATAGATAAATACAGCAATTTTCTACCCAGATAATTTGAACATCCATAAAAGATATTTGTTTTCTTGGTTCCAAATGAATGCAGTTGTGGCAGGTTCTTCACAGCATAAAGTGCCAAAAGCTATGCAGGAATGTGTCAAAATTGCATTATAATCGAATGTCCCTTTATTGTCGGCTGTACCAAAATAAGAAGTCAATTAATGGAGTAGCTGAGCAGTAAATTGGAAATGCGATTGTTTTGCTTCATGCTTCCAAAATGTGACCATTGGCTGGATTTTTCTTAGTTTTACATTAATAGCCATTATAAGTTTCAGCAGTTATGTCAGACACTAGTAAATTATAAGACATCCCCATGGAATCAGGGATTTTTTTTTCTGTCTTTTCTTATCTTTTGGAGACTAAATTATTACGCTAGTGTTCCTCAGTTTGTGAAAGCTGAGAATAGTTTCACCAAAAAATGGCCTAAAATTGTTAGTATGTTATAAGTGACATTGGAACCATGACGGCACGCACAGTATGTGGATATTATGACAAAACCTACTGTTAACCTGAATGCATCCGCCTAGGGCTGGGCGATAACATGATTGGGATTATTATAAATTTAAATAAATAAAAAATAATAATTATACTATCTTGTTTATTATTGTTGCTATCTTTGACCAAAAGATTATAGTTAAATAGCTGAGGAAAACTAAGTAGTAAGATGTTCACACAGGAAGAGATAGTTGTGGCCATAAGGATAAGGTGATGATTTAGAAATGGTTTGGATTTTTTAAATCTGGATAAACAGTGATACCCACAATATCCATCCATATAATACACAGGTGGCCTATGGTGATGAAGACAGTGAAACACAGCAAACCTTTTCTACCATTTGAAATGGTCAAATGGTAGAAAAGGTTTACTCTCTCAGTAAACCAAAAGTCCCAAGTCTCAGCTCAGTGACTGCAGGACAGTGGAACAAACACACAAGCCTCTTGTGGCAAATTCCCAGCAGAAGTCCCTTCTTTCTGCCTTGTCAGTAATTACCCAATACATGGGTTCAAAATGAAGCAAGTGCAATTATTTATGTTTTACTGTAAAATATGATATTTAGTTTAGAAAGTGGTAGGAAAAAAGACACATGAGAACTCCTGGGACAATGTCTCATGATGGAAACAAACATAAGCTGAATTAATAACAAACACACTCAATGTTTCTGCTCTCCTTAATGGTAATACATTTATAAATGTGATCCTATCGCCCAGCCCTACATCAGCCATATAAATGAATAGTTCAACTTTGTATGAAATACAATATAATATTCTGCCAGTTTGCTGGCAAATTGGTACCACTCATATATTGTATGTCTGTCACAAATGATCTACAGCCAGGAAGGAGATGGTTAGCCTAGGTTAGCATAAAAACTAGAAACGGGAAAGTATCCCACGTTCTTTTGTGGGAGTAACATTGTTTAGCTATTTCTTGACACTCCCCGTCTCTGCTGGTTACCTGCTGTTGACAGTTTCACAGTCACTGTGTTTACATGTACTGTAGTAACTGGGTTACTATAAATCTAGGTGCTTGGAGCACATTAGAATTCAGATTGTCCTCTAAGCCACACATATGTTGGAAGCATGGCTCACAGAAACTGCTCCAGGACTTTGAGATTTGCTTTAAATCTAAAAGTGCATGATAAAAAAAATATATATATTATTTTTATGTTATGGCTGCACTGGAGCTGACTGCCGGACTTTCGTCAGACAAAATAAAGCCTATTTTCATAGCACAAACTGAATGTAACATCTTAAGTGGCGACAGACTTCTCTAGGCCACTTAGACTACATTATAGGGTGGACGTATTTCCTCTATGTAATGTATTCATTGTATCCAGCCACTCCACTGTTTTCTCCGTCTCTGGTCTTTTTTTATTGTAATGCATGCTTGTAGTGTTACAGGTATACACGCGAGAGAAATGGGCAGTCTGCATCAGATGTCTACCCCGGGAAATCAGCTGTTTGCTAATTCTGTTTTAATCATGGAAAATTGATTTCTTGGTTACTAGAATTAATACACCAGACAAAGCCAACAGGACTAGTTACTTAAGCACATGTAAACACAATGAGTGACAACAACAAACTGCTACAACTTCAACTCCCTGTAAACTTATAATTTATAGTTTGTCTAATCAATGCACAACTGATAATTTCCCAAACAATATAACATGTTCATTTGTGAGCTTCAGGGGGTTTTGTTGGTGAATATACTTCTGAGCTTTTAACCAGTGGGATGCGTGAATTAAAATCATTTTGTTGTGACAGTTCAGAAAAAATGCCACAATTATTCATTTTGTATTTGTGCTACAACAGTAGTGTCTTATTCTGCCCGCTGTTGATGCCAAATATGAAATGTAGTAAGAAAAACTGGATACTCGAGTTAAAAATGGCACCCAGTCACTTGGATGAAAATGACTTGCCTGGCACAAGAGGCAAAAACTGTTTTCATCTTCTGGGTTTGCTTCCACATTGTGCAGCTCACTGCACATACAGCCATCCCTGCGCTGCCATTTGCTCCCACTATTTCACATTTTCAAATTAATGTCATACAAAAACAAACCTATTCTTGGTACCAAAACCAAAGTTTAAAAAATATTAAACTCCTTTAGAGTAAAAACTGACCTTGTTATTCGAGGAGGTCTGTCAACAGTTTAAAGAGGTGCCTTTGGAGATACTGTAGTTAAAATGTGTACAGCATATTTCTTTTTTACAAATCAGATATTTTCTTCTACAGTTATTAATTTTTGTACTAATCATTTTAAACTGTTAGTCTTTGATTCTCATACTCCCCTTCCTTCAGTTTCAGCAGCAGCACTACAGTAGCTACTCGGGCAGGAACTGAAATAACCCTTGTACATTATCACAAAGAAAATTCAACCAGACAGTCATAAATCAGAGCCAAACACAAAGTAAAGAGAGTTAGTTATGACTGAGAAAGAGCTCACAGAGTTACTTCTCAGCTGCTGCTACTACAGTACAGAGCTAACAGTACCATTCAGAATTACACTAGCTCCATATTCTGAGTCTCACTGCACCAACTGCACAACGTAAGATTTGCAAATTAGACAGCAATGTAGACACATGGCAAAAAGATAAATAAATTAAAAAAATCTTATGCAAAGCAGTTCCGTACTCCAGGACAGTCTCCAGCTGCTATACAAACACACCACAACATAAACATTTGCAAATTTGCTGAATGGTATGAAATGAAAACTGCATATAGACGCTGGAGTTTTTTTAAGGCTACATACTGTTGGGACAACTGGAGGAACTTGATGAGGAATTTGTTCAAAAGTAAGAGGATACAACTGTCGGTCACAATCCTATACTTCTGACACAGATGAGTGGTATACTCTCATCCAATTCTCAGAGTATTCTTCAAGACGAACTATTCCTTTTCCTTAACCAATTAGGAGTTAATTGCAATTATATGTCAATGTCCAGATTCACAGGACACCGTTTTGTTATGTATCATTGTCTATGATCTCCAGCAGGTGACTAAGGATTGCAGTCTGGAAAGGGTTTCTGGTCCATTGACATATAATGACATAAGCACTCCACCAGAAGGGAGGCGGGACATATGGACAGACAGAGACTGGGAAGAGGCCGAGGCTCTTGACACAGGTCAGGGGCGGCCTGACTTACTGTACTGGATGGTCATTGGCTATGTCAGGACAAAGGGGCGGGGTTTGGGGCTGGGCAGGGGTAGATTGTAGTTTCTTCATTTGTCATCTCACCCCATGGTCTCTCCCATTATTTGCCAGTTTTTGTTTTGTCTGTCTTCAGTGTGGCCTGAGTTAAACTGGTGCATGACAACAGTATTGTTGTGTGGAGGGCAGGGTGCAGCCAAAAATGAGCATGATAATATTTGATGGAAAATGGGGCTAAACAGTCATGTGCTTTATATTTGGCCTTTCCCTCTCCTCTCCCATATGTGTTGTCTCATTGAGGTCCTATTTTATATATATATATATATAGGATTATTTTGAAGGATACTTCAATATAATTTAGATCGCTTCAGTTAACTGACGTTAACTACTTTATCTTCATTTGAATGTTATTGTCTCACAAAGTCAGATTCATTGGATTTGTGCATTGGAGCCTGTCTTGTTAACGGCCGATGCTCTTCATGCAAGAGTCACTCCTGCACATGTGTGGTCATCTAATTGTGGAGGAAATTTAAATGCCTTTTCATGAAGAGACATCGTTATTGGTTTCAGAAATGGAAACTTTTTACTGGGGTTGTAAAAAGTAATATATTTAAGATTTTTTTACCTGAAAAATACTAGATTTATACTGTAAATTTGGGTTTTAATGAATAAAGCAGAAATAGGCCAGTGTCTTATTTCAGCATTCTTTGAGCATATTTAGATGTGTGTTAGTCTTTCTCCTAACGAACGATAGGCTGCATTGCATGTACTGAAGATAACCGGTCTTGATGATGATGATGAAATGACCATTGTAACCCATCTCCCTCTCTTTTCACTCTCTCCCCCGTCCTATTCTCTCTTTTAACCTCTTAACCCTTTTTGCTGCACATTCATTTTCACTTTTATTCTTTGTCACACTCACACTTAATGACATTCATGCTCTCCCTTCCATTAAAACCTCTATGCTCCATCCTTTCTCCCGGCTTCTTTTATTCCACACACTCTCACTCTGTGGCTCTGCCTGCCTTTCTTTCCTTCTGTCTTTAGGACAAAGAGGTGAACCTGGAGCAGGTCCACCAGCGTTTAAACAGTCTCCTGGACGAGGACTTGGCCCACAAACAGCTTCCGGGCCAGTCTATCGAGATCTCTGCCCTGGACATTGGCAGCATGCAACCCAGTCAGTCCCTGGAGGCTTTGTCAGCCCGGGAATATCCAGCCCATCGGGGGCCACCACCACTCTCTGTGACCACCTTCCTTCGGGAGGGTCGTGGGGCAGGAAGGACACTAGGCGCATCCGCTGGCAGGACCTTGCCCCTGCCCCTCAGCAGTGCCACCATGCCCTCTATCCGCTGCAAACACAGGGCACCCAACGGGGGGCTCTTCCGGCAGAGCCCAGTCAAGACACCCATGCCAATGTCCTACCAACCAGTGCCAGGAGGACCCATCCCAGAAGTCCGTGAGCCCAGCCATGGGACATCCATCTGAGCACGTCAAACATTCACAGACACTCAAGCTCAAACCCGATATGGAGAGCTAAACAGAGTGCTAGCAGTGTGAAGAGATATAAATAAAACACTAAAAAAGGATTTTTATTACCAGAGATCTGAAGAGTCAGTGGGATGACACTAAGACTTTAATGTACATATTTGTGAGTACAAAGAGAAGCAACATTAAAAAGTGTATTTTGAATATTCAACAGTTGAGTTTAAAAAACACTAAAGTTTTTTTAAAAAGATGACTGAATGGCTTTGTAAATTTTGTTCTAAATGAATAAAGGTGACAATTCTTTGTGGTTGTTTTCTAAGTGCCAAGTTCAAAGATGTTTTCTTTCAGATCAACATAAACTGAATGTACTGTGACAATTCATGATAAAGATACATTTCACACTTCAAAGAAATTGGAAAATTGATTTGTTTCATATGAAAAAATAAAGTACTATATAAAAACGTAAATGTGTGCTTGAAAACATTTAGAATATCTGTAATACTGTCAGTGTGTATCTACTGCAACAGGATTGAAATCGGAGCTTTATTCATTATGGCTCTCATTATAAGTTTCTTGATTCTTAATGAGGCATCAATATTCTGATTCTCTTGAACTTTCCTGAGAATTGGATGCATCATTTATAGTTCATTGCATTTCAACTATAGTATTTAGACTATACTATATATCAACTATAGTACAAGAAGATGTGGTGTCCCGTATACTGCTTAAGGAAGCCATAAATTATCCACAGTACCTCTAAATTTACAGTATGATGATGATGATCTAGTTAACAGAACATTGATTTAACATCAACTGATCAGTATCATTAAATTATATAAATTCATCACCATAATGTTTACATTAAAAAAAGTAGGTTTTACCCTGTGGAAAAAGTTTAATCTGACTCATGCAAAGGGTCTGAACCACTCACATTTTGGTTTTATCTAAAAGAAAACTTGTTTGTAGCACTTATTCCACAACACACTTGAACTTTTGGGTAAAAAAGTACAAAAACATTAGGTTACTTTGAAACTGTAAGAATATTTGGATGAAAAACAAAACAAATTGTAGCTGAAGTAAGTGAGAGTTCATGTTTGCCAGTTTCAGCTGCGAATTACAAAATAATACAAAACAGAACTTTACAATTTCTGCATGTTCAATCCATTTGATATCAACTTGTCCCTAAGGGCCACACCTGTCATCCACCTTGGCACATCTCTCAGCACACATGCAGTCTAAGCGAGAAAAAAACAAAATGATATTTTCTTATAATGCAATTTATACAGCAACCTCCAGCAGTTGGTGTCTTAACCAGACTTACTTCTCACATTGCCATTTTCAGGCCCATATAAAACTAGGAAAGGCAACAACAACATGTAGCAAGCAGACATACTAAAGTCCTGCCCTGCAATAAATAGATGGCTGGTTGTCGTTAAAATGTCCTGCTTTTGTTTCAGTTCACTAATTCGACATTCGACAACATACGCCGCATTACTTTACATCACAACAACAAACTGGACTTGGTCCAGAGGGAAAGTGCTTTGTTGACCCTCGTCTACAAGGTGGCCTGTTCATTAGAAACTCCATGTGGTATTTCTACATTAAAGTACAAATATTTACTACAGTAGATGCAGACACCTGACGAATACTTTATGCCCTTCCAGCATCTTCTACTGGCTAAGGACAGCAACAAAATCTAAGGAACACTATAATCACTGTTACTGGAGAGATTGTACTACTACTGTACTCAGAATTGCCTTTTGCCTTTTTTTTGTCATTGCATCCACTGACCCAAATTGTCAGTTTGGTGAGGCTGGTAAGACTTAACATCTGCCTCCTATAATACGCTTGGATTTGCCATCTGCCTGTTTTCACCTTAAGGCATACAGTAAGAGGAAACAAAGTTCCTGGAAGACTGGCTACTGCAGGTAGAAGGACAAAGTACTTCACGGCACACTGTGACTGGTTTGGCTCATGTGACCATGGGATGGTGTTGGAATGAATTTAAAAAAAACAAAACAAAGCTAACACAGATCCACTTCACAATACTTTCCCCTGAAGTTTAACTTCAAGAAGGAAGTCAGGACTTTAAAATGGCTTCCATCAAGTTTGAGTGTGTGCATACATTACTCAAGCTGGGACATTCCTCCGCGTGTTGAGATTGTTGATTTGCCCTCGTCACCTCTCTTGTCTGGTGGTCCTGCCTGACAGTCTTGGACATGGTATTGAGTGAAGCTGTGCAGTATCCACAGCCATGCTCAGAGGAAGCACCGACCTTGTTCTACGAGCTGAGCAGAGTCCTGTCAGGGACATACTTCCTGTTTTTACACTCAGTCCACTGCCACCACATTGTGTCAGGATTCATCTTATGACATGGCCTTTTTCAGCTCCACCTCAGATACAACACATACAGAAGCTCTGCCTTAAAAAAAAATAAATTGAAACACCAATAAAAGCTTTGCCTCAGTAAGCATGCATAAAATAAAAAAAATCCAATTACCCAAACTACTGAGATTACTTTCATTTGAACAAGTTATTGAAGAGGTCATCTTAAGAGACAAGTCCACTTTTAAACACTGCATTACACAGAATTAAAATGAGATTGAATACATGTGTAAGTAAAACATCCTAAAGTAGAAATATAGATAATGTACTGAGCTGGAATGGGTTCATATTACTTGTAAAACTAAAATCTCCATTAGTTTTTTGCATAGCACATTATCACAGGAACAGGGACTTCGTAATTATACAATTCTGCCATACATGACTCGCATGAATAGCCTGTATAATTAGCTCGTGTGGGCAGTGTGAGGCAATCTGCTGTAAAATAACTTCTCTTCTCCCTGCAGGGAGATCACTGACCGTCTGTCCAGACTGCCTCTGCAGCCGTATTATCCATTCATTGAACCATCATACCTTAAACTGCACGCAGGGCTTTTGCTTTTTTTGTCCAGAGGGAAGCTTTTTGCCTTTTTTACCCTGAAAAGTTTAAGCTTTGATGATTTTAAGTTATCTCCATAGTTAGGAGTTGGTATAAACTCTCAGCATTTTTTGAGAATAAATAATACACTAATGTAGACAAAATAAATCATGCAATAAATAAGTCTTGATTTTATACCATTTAAATAGTATAAACAGGACAGAGCATCTTTCAAGGCCTAGCCGTTACCTACAAACCCATAAAGACCATGTAATTCACTCCTTAAAGTGTGCCATTAGCAGATGGGGAGCTTTAATTAGGAAACATAAATTAACTCAACTACATGCTTCAACAATGTGGAAAACATGCCCAGGAATTGTCTTTGCAGAGTTACATGCAGAGAAAATGGATACAACTACCAATATTTGGTATGAAGTGGTTAGAAGGCAGTGCACAGTAACACGGCCTAGAAGAGGCCCAATTAACACATGTATAGAACATTTACAGGGGCCACCTGTCAAACTATTTAATAATTTGGTCTGTTTTCTTCACATCAACTGGACTAGAGATAAAAGATAAGTATTGCTGCCTACAACTTATAATGATAAAAATAAAAAATAATTCAACAATTCTAAAACTCACTTATAATCTAATAAAAAGCTGATGGTTCTACAAAGGGTGAATCTGACAAAAACACTAACAAAACACTACATTTTATGTCTGTGCAATTTATTCCTATTCGTGCAATTTGGTTCAGTAAAACATTGGGATCGCCGACAAACTTGGTAAATAAACTGGAGGAGTGCGGGCCGTATTTACGGAGTTTTCTTCCAGAGGGAATTGTTAATTCTCCCATAAACGAATCTCATGAAATGGTCACCATTTGGATACACAATTATGTAGAATTGCTCTGTACACAACAGTGATTAGACAACATTATTGATAATGTTGTCTTTAGCAGAGGTTATGTTCACCATATTCACACTTTTCATTTTGCCTTTTTGCTTTGGCATCGCCTACTTATTCTGCAGTTACACCATCAATGTTCAGATTAAATTCTCAATTCTCTGATTTAAAAAAAAATAACTATAACCTTAACCAAACCAATTACGTACACTAAAAATACAATAGTCTATTTACTTCACAGCAAAGGTCCTTTCTTTTAAATTAAAAAAAACTGAATTCCTCGTTGTCAGCCTTTTGGACTGGTATCATGTCTTTGGCTCAGTGCCTCCACGTCTGTTCGCTCCAGCTTTTACTTCCACTGGCAAACAAAAGCCTTGTGCAGTAAAGGAATTTGCTTACTGCTTATTTGTTGCTGAACCATTTTCAAATGACAGAAGCAGCTGTTTTTTTCAGAATGACTTCCCTTGACTTTTAATATGCAATACTCAATCTTCCACCGAACATTATGAAAATGACTCCTTTTGGTTATTTCAAAATATTATATTATATATATACACAATATTGACATTGAATGGAAATAATGTACTTACAAATATGTTGGTACTTAACATTTATAAATGTTAGAAGTCAATGTATTTTTGTCAAAACATCCAATTCAGCATTAACCTTTTGCTTTCTAGTGAAATGTGCCATCATCCAGTTTGTGACTACAGCTGTATTTTTGTGGTTATGTTTAGGTTCTCACCGCAACGGGTTTAGAAAGAGATTATCAAGGGCTGGTTTCATTGAGTTTTTTTTTTTTTTTCCACCAACTTATCATCCAACATGTTTAATTGCCCTTAATTTTCTCTGCCCCAACATAAGTGGTTTTCTCTCCTGAACATAATCCAGACACAGACAGTGAATTCAGGTCTGTAGCAGGATGGTCCTGTGCTCCACCCAACCACCATCTTACACCTCAATCTCCTTTAGCAAATGTAGTCGTTCATTCCTTCACAAAATACCGTATTTGCGGCGAAACATAAATTATTTACTCTTCCTCCGTAAAAAGTAATGGAAATAACATTACCTATTATTTACAAGTTTAGGAGGCAACACACTCAAAACCACATGCTACAGGAAATGTCAGTATGTCCCCTGTGTGCACCATGAACATTTGCACAACACAAACCAGTAATTTATCCAACAGATGTAAAGCTCAGTCTGAACTAAAGTGACTTACAGACTGAGTCTCTGCTGCCTTCAAAGCAGCTCCTGAAGGACCCACAATGTGAATGTGTAACATCATTTCACACAACTTTGTCTATTAAGAGGGAAAACGGAACAAATTTGTGTGGACTTTTGGGCCTGAAAAAACAAAAACAAATCCACCCTAAACTATGGTAAAACTAAACTACAGTTCATTCCCAGCAATATAATAAGAGACACAGGCTTAAAAACTGTTGAATTTTTTATGAAGAAATGAGGCCGTGCTGCGAGAATACAGGTGTTACACAACGCTATTTCATACAGGAAAAGCTGCATTAGAGCTTTACTGTTAAATTATGAATTCCTCGCTCCTTATTAAACTACTTGGTGGTCCACTACAGATGATGATTTTTTTCAGCTGACAACCTGCATAAAAACAGCTCAACATTTTAAATAATTTCTATTAGTGTTATATAAAATATGTCAAGTGTTTTCTCAAACATGTAAATGTATTCTATTGAGACAAATTTGATTAAGCGTCATGTCTGCGTTTAAAAAAAAAAAAAAACCTGGTCAGAACATCATTTGACCATAAGAATGACATAACTGGGAGCAGATATAAATTGTTGCACATTGGATTAGTTTCAAAATTCCTATGATAAACATATTAGCTAAAGTCCATAAATCAAGTTAAATTAGTGCCTCAAGTTCATAATAGGGCAGAGTGTTGCTGCCATCAACTTCAAAATGAGCCATTATTTTCCGTGAAAAGCTAAAATGTCTCACTGTCAACATCTGGTATGTTATTTATGTTCTATTCTGAATACTCATCGTACTCATCGTCCCATCTTCTTTGACCTTGGAGTTGTAGTAAATAAAGTAGAACAGAGACCACAGAGAGTTTTTTAGTTTTTGTTTTGCCCAATCATCAATTAATTAATTTATTTTTTTTCCCCTCTCTCAAGCGTCGCTTCCCAGGCTCCACAGATTCGGGTGTGCCAGTGTCTGCCTGTGTAAATTTACAGAGGTGCCTTAAAGAAAAGCTTTCACGTTTCTGTATAAAATGGGCTAAAGTCAATCAACTGTTCTCCGCCCAGCTCTTCCTCTCCCTGCTCTGCTTTTTTACCATCAGTTACACTCTGCAACCTTCTGCACGGCCGTTCAGGTCCGAGTCATTATCAAACCATGACAAATAAGAGGCTGGAAAACTGTTCAGAAATTCTCTGACTCGTTAGAACCATGAGTCTCATTCACAAACTTGTGCACCACTGCCAGCATTGTTCTGTGAGTGGGGTTTTACAGGAGGTGTCGAAAGCCCCCCTCCACATTATCACATACAAACCGAAGTCTTGCATGTGAGTGTATGTAGCAGATGCTCTGTGTGTTCAGTGATGTGTCTGAAGACGTTTTTCTTCCTTGGACAATGAGATGAAAACCTTGACTGAACAAATACTATGCGCTTTGTTACTGGGAGGCACAATGTACCAATTTTGCTGTTTAGTTATTGGTTGGTTTGTGTGAATGTGTTGCCTGGGCCTCGTTTCTCACCTCAGGTCTCAACTAAGCCCTTAGGAGACAGATACAACTCTTGTAGAGAGAAATACACGTTATGCCTATACTGTCCCCAGCTCTGTGTGAGCGTGTGCGTGCGTGTTTGTGTACGTGTGTCTTGTCTACATGCAACATCACAAATAAATATAACTACTGACGTGTTCATGTCTCATACATAATAATGAACTCATGTTCATCTCACACAGTGAGTCTGGTCTTTATTTCTTAATTAGCCAGTCTATCTACATCACATCAATCACTAGACCCATAAATCACTGAACAGTAACTTTGACTAGTGTTCATTTCAACAGCTTCTTAAACAAACGGCTACTGTAGCATTTCTCAAAAAAAGAGTAAACTTTTTAAAATAGGCAGGTTATCAGCAATAACATGACTGCTATGAAGCAATGCATTTATGAGCATTGTGGGTGCTGACTGCTACCAAACTGCAAACATGGATGTAACCAATGCAAGTTCAAAAGAAAGAGAGAAAAAAAAAAATCAGCTTTAAAAGTTTTTTTTATAAATAAAGAGAAATTGAAAACCTTAAGGTTACACATAGTGCATATAGGTGAGTAACGCTGAATGCAAATATTCGTGTGAAAGAAATCTCCCCTGCCTGCCTCAGAGGAAGGACAAAGAGGACCAGACCTCACTTTAATTTTTAACTAAAGATCTGTTAATATGAATGCTAATTAAATACTTGACCTTGGTGAGTGAATGAATTGGAGGAAAGGGAAGAGAAATGAACAAAAGGTGCCCTAACCCAAACCACGCACCATCTGCACGACTAGTGAGAGGGGGAATGTAAAGTGAATCCATACAGTTTTGGCTGAAGAGGAGTGAGCACAGACACTGATGCATTTTCTGCTGCACTTCGCCCACACTGCACCTTTACATCAACTAGCCAACTCCACAGGACGACAGATGATTTTGGCCTCAGAGATCCAGAGATTATTATTTGTTTGGAGTTGTGTTTGAGTCCTCCTTCTGACTAATGCAGAGCCAATATTGACTTTGTTTGAGCTCTGGTTTGTTCCTCACCTACTCCTGAGGGACAAATCCGGCTCTCTAGCTGCTAAATGTGTTCTCGAACTCGTCACCAGGCCAGTCTCTCTGTGTGGTGCTGGCCAGGTTGCATCAGAGTCCTCATATGTCCAACGAGCTCGCTTAATTTTGACTCCAGGCTTCAAACCCCATCGCTGTAGAAAGCTTTATAGAGGCTCTCTCTCTGATCTGTTTAAAGTAGTCTGGAGTTTGACAGTGTGCCCTTTTGCTGGAAATATGGACTAAAATTTTCAGCATGATTATTTCTTTTTTATGTTAGACTGTGAGCATTGATAAATCATGATTATGTCTACAAAACACCTTTGGCCGAATGAAGACGAAGGCTTTGAGTGTCTGCTTCTTGGTATTTTGATAATGGACACATAAACATAAGCTTGTTTTGTACCCTGTTCTACAGTATATTAGACTTCTCTTATCAGGACAGACACAGATGAGGAAAAACCGATGCCTGGAGGATGTCTGCAACAAATTAAGTCATAGAAAAAAGTTAGGGATCCAGCCAGAACACCCCGTCTACAGAACTGCTTTACAAAAACTGAGGGCATCGTGCTGCTTCTCTTCTGTAAGGTGAATTTTGGCTCACATTTAGTATCATAATGCATATGCTCATGGAGAATAAAACAAGTCTAAGGATAAAAAAAAAAACAAAACTGATTTTTCTTTTCTTTTTTTTTTTAACCAAACCGACCTCCATAACCCTTCAGCAGAATCACATGGCATCCTCAGAAGCTAGTTGCATTTTGTATCTGATTTTCAAAGACCGTGTCAAGATCTCCTCCAATAAACTGGATAACATGCCTTTTTTCTGCAGTCTGTTTTTTTTTTTTTGTTTGTACTTACCTTAGAAAAATACAGAAAAACAGACAAACCTACACCGTAGTGGCCACATTCTCTAAATACAACAAAACACTGAGTAACAGTTTGGTTTAACAGTTTCCTCTGCATTCATACTAAACAAACCAGTAAAATAAATAACCAACACTTTTATATGGCATTTGGATGCCATGGATTGTTATGGAAATTATAAAGATATTGTGTTTCACAGCCATGGCTACGTGAGTTACCTTGACAACACATCTCACATCCCTCTCATACGGTTTCTGAACTGGTAAGGGTGAATTGTGGAGTGGCACAAGAATTAGTTTGAGGAAAGTTTTTATATCAATGCTTGTTGTACGGCTTCAAAAGTGTTTATAATTTACCAATTGGATAGTGCGTTGAATGGAAAGAATAAGTTAGCCATCCTTAAATCTATCTTTAAATCAAAGACTACATTTACAATATTCAGCTAAACAATGCTCAATAAAGATGTGAAAACCTAAACAGATGTTGGTGTTGACATTAAATTAGTAAATGAAATTAAGTGTTTTTATATTTGTGTGTGGTTTCGTGTGGGAAACACGATCCTGTCCATCCTCATCACTCCCAAAGAGAACATCAACATCTTAAGCTCTGCTACCTCCAGCTCTACCTCAATACTACTTCCATCCCCATCTTTAATCTCTTTAATCATCTTTAATAACCTGCCGTACATCCTTCCCATCTCTCTCTCTCTCTCTCTCTCGCCCACCTGTATAAATCCATGTCTTGCTGCTTAGTGTCCAACCTGGCATACAAGTCCTCATTTTAGTACTGTACTCTAATTATTGTGAGCACAGTACAGTGCATACAAAGTGTGTAGCTGTTTAGGGAAATATCTGCAAAACTTCACTACACTAACACTATCAAACTTTCATTTTGCAGAAAAGAGCTGATTTTAATCAAGAACTTTTTTATAAAAATCACAGTTAATGAAATTTCACGATTCAGTGAAATTTAAATATGCACCGATATCAAATAAGGTTAGTAATAAAATGCCACCAAAGGAAATACAAAATAGGTTTTTGTGCGAGCGAGTGAGTGAGTGAGTGAGTGAGTGAGTGAGTGAGTGAGCGAGCGAGCGAGAGAGAGATTAATAACTGCGAGGGAAACTGTATTTTTTTTAAAAGTGCCAGAACAAGTTGGAAAAGCAGCATTTCAGTCTGACAGCTGCATTTGTGCAACAAACAGGGTTGAATTGAAAACACGAAAGACTGTTTAAAAAATAATCTGTTGGATAAGTATAAGAATTTTATTAAGACATGCCTTTGTGCCCCAGGGGAAACAAATTGTTTGTTGTTCATTTAATAAACGTAAAACTCCTCAACATCTTTATTTATTGACTTACTCATCAGGGATATGACAGGAAATAGTGACGTCATGTGTTAGTGATTACTAATGGTGATAAATAAGCTTCGGCTTTAGCCTTTTCCCTTTCAGTCTTGCTTGAGAGGACATTAATCGCCGTACATTAGAGCACCGACTGTAAATTGTCTAAAAGATGCAATGATATGTTTGATGAATGTTCATGTCATAAAGACTTGAGTTTAAGACTAATGAGAAGACACTAGAACTGAAACATGATGTCAAACCACAGTGCTCTTTGTAGTAAATACAAATACATGTACAAATACATTAGTTGTACTACTATTGCAGTGGAAAGTGCCGTTTTTGCAATGGCCACAAAAATTACCCTTCAGATTTCACTCCTCTGCTTTTGCTTACATACCATATCTGCCACATCTCAGACCCTCTGGGTTATCAAATCTTTAAAATTCGGACAAAAAGTTCCAGCGTCCGTTAAGGAACCTATACTTTCTCTTCTCTATTTTGAGGATAATCTAAACGCTCTCATACACTCGCCCACAAATGGTAAACTGCACACAGGCTCAGATTACAGACACGCAGACAACAACAAAAGAAAATTCAAAAAGACAGACAACATAAGCACACTGAGAACGCATAGCTAAAAAAATTTAATTAAACAAAATAGTGTGGTTAGCATAATCATGCCGAAGAAGCGGTAATTAAATGAATCATCAACCCAGCGCACACTTTAATACAGCATAACATTGTTTGCCCGCATCCCGTGAATTCTCGAATCCTCGCCATATCATAGATTTTCAGTCCATTTTGAATGTGGAGCACATCCGGCTGGCTTTCTAATGTTAAGTGCCTAAAGCCTTGACTAATTTGTTTAAGAAGAGACGAGTGCCTTGCTCTTCACAGTTTCCTTTGAGAGATGAATTTTGGTTGGGAGGGAGGGAGGTTATTCTTTAATGTACTTTCAAAGATTTTAACATCTGGTGACATAGAAATAAGTCTCAGTCTTATGAAGCTGCTGTGTGTCTTTGCGGGAGACTTTATGAAGCATGAGTCCTTGAGGACTACTTATGACTAGATTAGTTTATCATCCATTCTGAGATGAGGAAATATGCCTCAATAGAAATTGTCAGAATGTTTATTGTGGTATTTTAATAAGAGACATGGTGAAAAAAACACATTATCTATGCCAGGACTGTGAAGCTTTATGATGAATCCTTATCAGCCCCTTTAGTGCCAACACGAGGTTGGAACTTTTTCATAATTCTTTGAAATGTTGCAGGAAGTAACGTAGCCCCCTTTTTTTCAACTAAATGTGTTTTTTTTTCCTCCCAATTCAGACTATGCACTCCCCCAGCAAACAAGTGAACGTTTATTGGTCCAATTTTGAGTTAATTCAGCGATTAACAGCTTAAGCCAGGCTCAAAGTTGTAATTTAATCCACTGTATTAAGTTGGATATTTTCCATGAGAGAAAGTAACCATTTAGATTAGGAGACCTGAGACATGTGCACTTGTTTATCCAATTTATAGTCCCTTCAAGATTTTGCCTTTTTCTAATTGTTGCTGCCCCCCAAAAGATTTCTAATTTTTGACAGATTTTTTTTGAAATTGTGATGCATGTTGCAATGTTTTTCTGCTGTTTTAAAATGTAGATGATTTTATAGGGGAATGGGTTGAATTAATTGTTGTTATCACAATGTAACAAATTCCTGAAGAATTTGAAGAATTTGATCCGACATGTTCAGCACTGAGAGATCCGTTCTGCAACTAAGATGGTGGTCGTCTTAGCATCGCCTCAGTCTCTGCTCTCTCGCTTAGGGACAACTGTCTTATAGCACCAAGCTGTGCGGTAATTAACTGCAATTGTTTGTAGCATTTTTAAATATGCTGTAATTCATTTTGAAAGATTAAAGCTGGTGTCAGAGTCTTAATATGACATTTTCTCAGTAAGAAAGTTGAAAACCACATTTTACTGGATATTAAAAAGGCCTGCAGACTCACCACAAATCAATATAGAAATACATGAATGCATAGCAGCTGTCAGACAGCTCTGATGGCTTTAATATTCTCTAATGCAAACAGAAAATTGCTTTCGATGGTTTGTAGTACTCAGGGGAAGCTCCCCAACAAGTATCCCTGGAACAGTTTGGTACAAAAGTGGCTGTGATGGAAATCTCTTCACGTCATAGATTCATGGCAATCTTTGTAATGTAGATGAGAATTATAGGATGGACTGCCATGGCCTTTGACCCCACCTGTCGTAATTTGCTTTGTCTTGTTTCCTATTTGACCTCTTATAGCCAAACAAACTGCTGCTCACATACAGATTTAGTTTTCAGATTCACACCAGTTTCCCTTCTCCACGGCTGTAGCCAGTGTCATAACAACTGCATGCATTTAAAAACTAGCACTTTTGTCTGCAGAGAAGTTTTGGCTTTGTGCCTTTTAACTCTTTTTACCCTCAGCTTACTTTACATTTTCCTCCCCTCTGACCTTCTGTTTCTTGGTTGTTTGGACAGTGGAAACTGTCATCTGTCTGACATCTTTCCCCTCTGATCTGTGCAGTAAAGTTGCAAATTTCAAAATTGTTTTACTTGGCAGAAGCGCTTCATATGCAGACTGTAATTATACAGCTCAAATCCCTCAATCCCCCCACCCATTTGCTCAGCAAGCACAGAATTACAAATACAATAACCAGAAGGGTTTTGGGGTATACGCTATAGACAACTTAAGGGCAACTTCCCTCATCATGACAATACACCAAGACATTCGATTTACAGTGAAAAGATGATTTTTGACAACAATTATTTTGGAAGCATGATCCAGTCTATGTCACTTTAAAAAAAAAAATATCTGATAAGATTTTTCCACCTCTGTCAAGAATATGCATCATAATGAAGTAGTTTTTGTTTTGAGAAGTTAAAATTTAAACATTTACATTTAAAAATCCAGACATTTGTTTTAATGCATACCAGGAGCAGACTGTTACTTGATGTTGAAGTTTTCTGAATCAATTATCACCACTTTCTAAAATATTGAAATCTGTCATATTAAAACACTTCAGTAAAACAAACAACAAAAATATATGACTGATATAACATTGAGTGACAGGTAAGTCTATACGTATTGATTTTTCTCAATAGTCTATAAGTCAACCTTGGCAGGGGGATGTCAGCAGCCACGCTGACCGTGATTAGTTGTTACTGGTAACAGACACACAGTGTTTGCTTCCCTCCCAAGATGATGTCATGGAAAAGTTGCTTTCGAATTGATCCGTCAGCTTAGGCACAAAGAAACTTCTCTGTTTCACAAGAGCCCTTTTGCTTTCGTTCTAATTTGAGGTAGCTCTATCGAGCTGATTAGTCACAGGAAGCACACTGAGCCAGTAGCAAAGCAGATGGGAAAATATTGGCTGAGAAACAAGAGACAAAACCCTTTATTGGGAGATGCAGAGGCACAGCTAGCTGCAGGCCATCACTGAACACTGACCTATTCTTTTGTCTGTCGGTGGCCTTTCCACCTCGCTGATACATTTATTGCTTCTAAAAAGGAATAATGTTATCATTTTATCAATCAGCCCCATTTACCAGTGTCAATTACAGTATTTGCAATGTGTTGGATGACATCATTTTACTTCTTATATAGAGAAAAAAATTAAGCTCCGCCCCCAAAAACGAAGAAGATAAACTTTGCATTCAAAGAATTTTACATCAACTCAGTTGGATGCTATATGAAGTTGAACAGTGAACAAAATAAAAAAAAGATAAAAAAACACAAGCTAAATATCCGATCAACTTCAGGGCTGTGTCACAATAAGCAACACAATAAATGTGGTTGATAACTGTGCGGCTGCTACATTTCAAATGTGCTTGGATGCACTTTGTTATTCAAAAGATTGGACTGATGGGGGCAAACCACGTGCAGCCACATGTGGTTTGTCATATCTGTAAGAAAATTAATTCAGGGCTGCTCGTTCACATTCACTTTACAAGAAAGCTGACCTTCAAACTTCAGACTAAGTGGAACATGCCTTCTAACAATTTGCTTTTTTCTGCATGCTATAGCCTTTTGGAAATCCTCCTTTTGTCTTTCTCTGTGTCTCTGTCTAGCTGCAGCTCAGTTGGAGATTCATGTCCCAGGGAGAGTATTTGTCAGTAACAGATCAGTTGGTGCTGCTGCAGTGGCAGGTATCTCCATCACCTCAGTGGTGCTTTTGCCTCCCTGCATTGATCAGCTCCCTGTTCCTAGCTAAGTGGGGTCTGAAAACACATCTGCAGCCTGAAAGACCCTCTGATACCTGTGAACCTGTGACCTACTGTAGGCTCTTTACTAATCAACCAATGAAATATTTCAGGATCAATTAAATATTTAAAAATTTAACACATTTTACTGGGTCAATAGGACTGCATGCTCCCCTGTGGGATAGTGAAAAAAGAATCAGAATTCATCCAGCATCAAGGCTCAAGGAGCATCTGCTCAAAATGCAGCCATGCCTAAAAGGCTCAGAAATTGGAGACCTTTATGTGCCGCACACACAAATTGTGCGATACACCCCCTCCTTGCTTGTGTCTCGGAACACATAATAGACTTCTCCAATATTCAGAGACAAAGTCATGTCAGCCCTGGCACACGCAAACACACTTCGACACAGACTCGATGGCTCTCCCATATTCTCTTGATTGAGACCAGGAAACAAGGCATCACTTGATGGAGAGCCACAATCAAAGACTTTTCTTGCCAGTACAATATGTCAAGCGTCTTTCCAATTTTAACATACATCAGTAAACTATTTCACATTAGATGTGATACAGATTCTCAGGAAATTGCTTTAAGAATAACCTTACTTGGGGATACAAAATTCTAAAAAAGTTGTGGCAATGTGTAAAACCTAAATAAAAACAGAATGCAAGGATTTGCAAATCTCATCAACCCATATTTTATTCACAATAGAACATAAACAACATTTAAGATGTTGAAACAGACATTTTACCATTACCAAAATATCATCTTATTTTGAAATTGATGGCAGTATTACATCTTAAAAAAGCTCGAACAGGGGCAACAAAAGGCGTGAAAAGATAACTGCAAATCAAAAACAAATGAAGGAGCATTTGACAACTTATTCGGTTAACTGGCAACAGGTCAGTTACATGACTATCTACTACTACTCTCCTTTCGGCTTATCCCGTGAGTTCAGGGTCGCCACAGCGGATCATTGTCCGCATGTTGATTTGGCACAGTTTTTATGCCGGATGCCCTTCCTGACGCAACCCTCCCCAGTTTTTACCGGGCTTGGACCGGCGCTGCACAGCTGGGGAGGGGAATGGGCTGTTAGGGGTTCAGTGTCTTGCCCAGGGACACTTCGACATATAGCCAGGGCTGGGGATCGAACAGCTCACCCTGTGGTCCGTAAGCAACTGCCTTTACCAACTGAGTTACAGCCACCCCCGGTAGGTCAGTAACATGACTATAATACGGTATAAAAGGCACCTTCCAAAGAGGCAGAGCCTCTCGAATGTTAAGATGGGCAGAGGTTCACCAATCTGTGATAAACTGCATCTAAAAATTGTTTCAGGACAATTTCAGGAAAATTTTCTTCAACATAAAATTGTAAAGACTTTGAAGATCCCACCATCTACATTATATAATATCATCAAAAGATTCAGAGAATCAGGAGGAATCTCTGTGGCCTGTTTCTCTACTGGACATCACTGCATGGGCTCACTGTCTATGAACACGAGTCACTGTGCTAACCACAAATGTAAGTTAACGTTTTATCACACAAAGAAGAAGCCATATGTGAACACGATCCAGAAACGGCGCCCTGTTCTCAAGACCAAAGCTGTGGGCAGATGACTCAAAATCTGAAATTGTATTTGGAAACCATGGATGCTGTGTCCTGTGGACTAAAAAGAAGAGAGACCATCCAGCTTGTTATCAGCAGACAGTTCAAAAGCCTGCATCATTAATGGTATGGGGGGAGGGGCATTAGTTCCTATGGCGTGGGCACCTTACACATCTGGAAAGGCACCATCAATCCTGAAAAGTACTTAGACGTTTTAGAGCTACATATGGGTCCATCCAGACAGAAGTCTCTTTCAGGGAAGGCCTTGCATATTTCAGCAAGACGATGCTAAACCACATTACAACAGCATGGCTTAGCATGAGAACAGTCCGGGTGCTGAACTTTCCTGCCTGCAGTCCAGACCTTTTACCAATAGACAACATTTGGTGCATCATAAAATAAAACAAATTAACAACAGAGGCCCAGGACCGCATCAGACAAGAATGGGACAATATTCCCCTCCCAGAACTCCAGCAAATTGTCTCCTCACATGTACAGACAGTTGTTAAAAGATGCTACACAATGGTAAACATTGCCCTGTTTCAACTAAAATATTTTCTATGAAATATTCAAATGTCTCTGTATGTTCTATTGTGAATCAAATATGGGTTGATAAGATTTGCAAATCATTGCATTATGTTTTTAATTTAGATTTTACACATTGTCCCAACTATTTTGGAATTGGGGTTGTATTATTTTTTTTAGTTAATGCTACAGGATACAGAACCATTAAAATAACTCATAATTAAGACTACATGTGCAGTATACAAATTATTATTAGTATACAATTATTTTCATATCTATCTATATCTATATGAGCCCCTGAGAAGGAACAAGGTTAAGCTTCATCATAGCCACTCTAGGTGCAAAGGTGCAAACACTTAGCTCCTAAATGCTACCGTCTGACGTTTAGGATCAGTCAGTGATCTACCAGGGCCAAACAGATCGATGTGAACCATTCCAACATGCTAAACTGGTCTCGGGCTGTAATGAAACTCTGGTTCCCTGGAGGTCAACATATAATGCAGTGAAATAGAGAGGGAGCAAATGACTCCCTGCATGAGCCAGAAAGAAAATGACTCTCACTTCAATGGCCTTGAACAAAGGCGGTTTGAATGTATTTCTATGGGCAGAGAGAAATTGCATGAAACTGTCTTTTAAAAAGGAGAGGAACCTTGCCTGCCTCTTATCCACCGTCACTGCTATAAGAGTCCTCTGTTGCTGATCTATATTCCTAACACGTGGATAATGTCATGACAGTAACCTAGCATTAAGGCTATTGATGGCTTGATAATGCACAGAAAATTATGGCAAAAAAATGCAATCATTGGGTTAAATATCCCATAGCTAAATCAGTGAGCAGCCGTTTCCGAACATTGTGAATTGCATGTTTTGAAGCCATTTGGTCCAGACAGCCAGTAACCACTGTATTAAAGGTTTTCTGAGGTTAAATATCATGTAAAGAAATGTTACAAGACAAATGTTACAAGATATACAAAAAATAAAATAAAATAAATAGCTGAACCGCAAAGCTTTACGGCGAATTCAAACCCGTAGTTTGTTTGCTCTGGTCTAAATTGGTCGACCACTTTGTGAACTTGGTCGAGTTCTTTTTACGCAGAAGAATCCAAGTGAGCCAACATGTAATCACTGGACCTTCACAGGATGATGGGGTCATCTGCTCATTGCTAAACAGATCTGTGGGAAGAAATTAAACACAGGAAGTAGATCCTCTTCCATAGCTGGAAATATTTCTATGAGTGAAAAATTGCTATGAAACATGGATCAACGTCACACCTGGTATTTATTAATCATCATGGGTAAGAAACAGCTGAATGCATATATTCTTTAACAGTCTGTGGATACCCAGAGTACTGTATCAGGTTTTCAGGCTTTTCGGTGAATTTCAAATGTAGAATTAATCTTCAGATACAAAGAACTGAAATTGGTTCCAGGGGAAATAGCTAAAATTGCTAATATTCAGCTGCTCTGAATAGGTTATCTGAAGTGAAACGATAACCTATTCAGGCTTAAGGCAGATTCTCTCAGTTGTCACATGAGCTTGGCCTACCACATTTTTGTCAATTACTCAGCAATGGTCTAGGACACATCGGATAGGTTGAGGTAAGGCCTTCTTGGCAAAAGCGAGAGCCACTGATGTAGACTGACGCTTGGCGTAAAGTGCCCTCAAAGAACTGGCACAGAGGTAGAAAAGTGTCATCTCCATCAAGCAACAGAGGAAATCTCTATCAAATCCATTTACGAGATCTCAGCATCTTCCCCGTTTGCATGTGGAGCGACAGAGAACTCACTCATCCAAAGAGACTTGTTAATATGACCTCTGCCAAACGGGTCAAAATGACTCAGCACCTGTGTCTCTCAATTCCAGTCCCTTTCTTCATCTGTCTGTTTGTCACTCCCTTTTTTTCCCCCACACTATGGAGTGGTGTGATCTGCATGCTCGCAGCAGTAGACAGTCACATGTGAGTGCACATGAAGTAGTTTGACTTTACAAACACGCCTCGTCAAGTGCTGGGTTGAAATGATTAGTCAGTAAATCCATTAGCTGAATAACAGATCATTCTCCTGTATTGTTTAATCACTCAAGTCACCTTTCATGTAAAAATATTAAACATACTCTGGTTTCAGCTTCTTTTAATGTGAAGGAGACGTTTTCCCTTTACTGCATCATTGCAAATAGAATATCTACCGTTTAGACTGTTTTGGCCCTTGGACTGGTGAAAAATGTGTTAGATTTTTTTCAATTTTCTGACCAAACCACTTTATTACAAAAAAAAAAAAAAAAAAGAAAAAAAGAAAAAACTATATCTAAAGGGAGTAGTGGGTTCGTTTGGGTGCTGATACAAAGAAAACAAATTAACACCAGAATCGTGGACCCTGCCTTTGACACTTTTTCAGTAAGACTGCCTTGTATATTTAGGGTTATGGTCATGATCCACTTTGTGTTGCGTTCACAGGTTACTTTAACAATTTCGTTTACAATTTGCTTTTACAACTGGAGATTCATTGCGCCATTGAGGAGCCCTAGTCCACAGGCAGCAAAGTCTAAATCATGCTACAGCCAACACCCTATTTCACAGATGGGATGAGGTTCTTGTGTTGGAATCCAGTTTTTGGAGCCTGGTGAGTTGTCAGAAATCTCTTATTGGAGCCATGACACACTATATAAATGGGTTTTTCCAAGCCTGTGAAGACCCATATAATCTCTTCCAAGACTCATACCCAACAGTCATCCAACTGATTCAAACAACTGACTCAAATATCCCCTTCAAATGATTTGCAGGTCAAATAATAATAATAATAATACTACCAGATAATATTCCACAATAACTAAACCATTTCTTTTCTTGTTCATATGTTTAATTTGGTTGTCTTTATGTAATTTTAGGTCATTTGAAAATTTAATTGCATTCTAGTTCATATGTCTTCAGAGATATAGATAACCCTATAGGATTCATAAACACGAAGCAACACTGCAAGTTAAAATCAATTTATTGACATAGAGTTAAGTAATGCGCTTAGCTTAGACCTGTGGTATTAGTCTGTGAAACCTCCAGTGTACATACAATATGCATTTATGCATGTATGATTGCAGTTGTGTAATCATCTAGGGTGTATTTATTTTTCCATCTTGCTAATGAGATTTTTTTTTTATTAAATCCTGTGCACATATATACTTTACCTCAGTATTATTTATTTTTAGTTTTTATTTTCTAATTATTTTTGGTCATAGCAGAAAGAAATTGAGATTCTGCAAAGTGAATTATTGTTTGTGTTGATCTTAAGTTATTTTAAGAATCACTGGATACTATCCAGGAGCTACAGTATATGAGCATGATCGACAAAACAAACTGAGCTTCCATCAAAACAGAAAGATGGCAGACTTTGTATAACTTTGTTTTTATTGAAGGAGAGCAAAGTAGTAACCCAGCTTTAAGAATACATTTAACCCCGAGGTAAAAACTACTTTTAAAGCATCCTTAAAACTACTAACCTTTTGTGGTTAGTTTGACCTTATTCATTATGCACCCAGTTCATTTTCCAGAAGATGATGATCTCTTATATTGCATTCTAAAAAATATTCCCCTATCATCAGGGCAGTAAACTGAGTTTCTTGGAAAACAGTCATTAAATCAGTTAATTGCCTAACAATAAATATGTTAACATCTGTTGTAGCATATAGTAGCCTGTACATCGACAAAGTGGTTAGCACTATATTCCACAGGTCGTTGCTTTTCTTCCTTTACTGAGAACTTTAGTGACATTGTCTCTTTATTAAACAGTGGACGAATTCATTGCTTGATCACTGAGTCTGTCCTTTTTCCTTGAGCTATAACTGTAACTTCGGCTCAGGTGCTGCTCTGTGAAGTCACAGCAGTCAGTCTAAGTGCAGTGGGCAGCAGTGAAAGGTTACCTGTCAACTGCGGCTCTTTAATACAGCTTGTCCTCCTGAGTGTGTTTGCCTGTTTGTATCTGTAAGTTAGTGCAAGTGTGTGAGAGGAATGGGGGCACGGTGAATTGATGCAGAGAGACGGAGCGAAGTTCTCTCCCTGAAATATTTATCAGCGCAGGCCTGGGAATGACATCTCCCTAACTTTCACACTCGTCCTCTCCCGCAAAGGGCAAAGGGACAATGTAGCGACCACATGTGTATTAAATGATGTCTTCCGATCCAGCAACTTTCCGCCCCGTCAACGTGAGATTTTTTTTTTTACTATTTGTCTTGACAGAGAAAGTGTAACTAAAAGAGGGAAGGGACACTAAAACGCACAGTGAGTATATCAGCTCGACTAAATGTCCGTAGCTAAACACCTGAACGGTTATGTGAGCAAATAATGTGGCCTACTTGAAGTAAAAGGGTCTGATTGTCCTCGGCAACATCTATTTCCAAAGACCTTTGCCATAAGTGCTTCTGAAGGAGCAATTCGCAGCGCAGCTTTTATTTTTCTATAACAAAGAAAGAATCGAAATGAGCTATACATTATATACAAAGTTTGTGATTTTTGCCAGTTTCTTGCAGACTGCATCTGAACACAATGACTTTTTAAAGTTTATAAATCTTTGGAAAGTATTTATTTTACACAATAATGCTAATTTTTGTACTATTCCTGTATGTTAAACAAGGATGAGCATAAAATTCTGAAATAATTAGTCCGCTGAGGGTTGCAACAAATGCTTGTTTCCATTATCTGCTGAAATTTTTACAACCTAACTCGAAGGGGACGACTTCAGCTTTGTCTAAAAAACAGTCCAACAGTCCAATATTGAGTTTACAGCTATCAACATATAAATTAATAACAATCAAAACCCACTAGAAGATGAAATCTGTCTTTGAATTTGAAATCGAAATTTGTGTATAAAAACAGCCACAGGAGGCCCTGTTAGTCTGAGATGCGAACCATACAACAACAACTTGTGCTGAAAGATGTTCTGATCGCAAGCTCACCTCTTTATCCATTAGGCCGCATTGACCCAAAATGTGTGGGAATCCAATAAAGCGTGGACAATAATCACTTGGAATGCCAGACTCTCATAATGTTATGATACGGAGCCGGTGAGACACACAGAAACACCAGAGTCGGCTTTGTGGCCTGGGTGAGCACTGGTCCAGACAAACTGTCCTCACATCAGTCCTCGGCCTCTGTGACTATTCGGTTGCTGTTTAATGAAATAGTAAACTTTAAATGACACACTCCCTCCAATTACCTCTCTGTGAAAGTCAGCTTATTCTAGTTTTCATGGGTCTCGATAGTGTGATGCTTTGCCAGTTACCGCTGCTTGCCTTGTGTTTTTTCCTTTTGTACTAATAAGTGCATTAAGAGTTGTAGCGAGTCACAAGCCACTTTGCTCCAGCTCCGCCACATCAGCAGGGACTGCAAACACGACTGCTTTTGGCCACCTCAACTTAAGCAGAGGGACAGATGTGGAGCAGAGCACTAGTGAGCAATAATTCTAACATAATGATCTGTGAAGAGGGGGAACAAGAGGGAGGATGAGAAACACAGAGACAATAAGAGATGGAGGCAGGGAAGAGTATTGTCTGGGGATGCAGAAGGCAACAGCTTCACAATGCACTTCAAAAGGAACAATTTCAGAGTCACTGTAACACAGAACACAGCTCTCTGAGAAATTATTGATACCCAGAACAGACAATTTTGCTGCAGACCTTGAAAATAATGTGCTGTTGTTGCAACAGCGCTCAACCAAGGAAGTTTCACTTGGGGCTAGGCATCTAATACTGGCTCAGATAATGCGCCTTGAAAACCGTACAGGGTAATTACAACCAAACTATTGCTTTCAAATTACCAGTACGGCAATGAGATGGTTGTAGGGAATAAAGCTTTGGCTATCAAAGTGATTCCGACAATGCATAGCAAAGTGGCAGTGCAGAGCTTCACACACTGTGATCGCCAAATGCTTGTAAGAGACAAACTTAGCGAGAGGTAGCTTTTGTGTACTTTAAATCCCACAAGTCATGTATTCAGCAGGCTGTGAAGAGGAGTGGTGCTGAGTTTCTCTTTTTGGCAGATTGTTTTCTCACCATTGTAAGAAAGACTGTTGCATTTCAGTTGTAAATTCTTAATTCCTAACCTGCTGCATGCAGGAGATTACCTAATACCCAAACAGGTTAAACAAATAGGATTATTACTCAATTTGTGCATTGACTGTTTACAACCAACAACTTACCAATCGTAGCTTAGCAACTGTAATTAGGCACAACAGGCCTGTCAAGATACTCTGCATTTAGAGTGAAAAATGAGGAAAGGCTTAAGGCCCCATCCACCCATCCATCCCTCCCTCCCCTTTTCACCACTTACCCTGTTAAAAATCACAGGGCTGCTGGAGCTGATCCCAGCTGTCACTGGATGATAGGCAAGGTAAACCCCGGACAGATCACAGGGCCACACAGAGTCAGACAACATTTCACACTCACATTCAAGCCTACAAACAATTTAGAGTCACCACCTGAACATGTCTTTGGATTGTGGTAGTAAACCACAGTACCCAGAGGCATCGGGAGAACATGAAAACTCCACACAGAAAGGCTCCGGTCCACCTGCAGTCTGTAAGCAGGCCCTTCTTGCTTTACTATAGTAGCTGGTTGTTCCTTTTAAAATAAAATGAAACAAAACAGTAACACTTGGTTACATCAGTTTGTGAGATTAGTTATTTTTAGAAAAGGTCTTAGATCAAGAACATCCACTCTGTAGTATTTGATCATTTTTGGGAAGCTGGTCCCGAAGTCTGGATTTTAAAAGTCTTGCCTTGCAGTAAGGCCTGGAACATTGCAGAGGAAAAGGCACATGCAACTTTAGCTTTTAGCAATAAATGGACTATATGTAGCTACTATATCAGCTACATATTTGAGGCCATTTTACAAGATTCTCATTTCAAAATGTCCACTGGAGACCTTTTTTTTTTTTTTTTTTTTTTTTTATAAATAACATCATCTGCAAAATACTTTAATTAGCTCGGTAGAGCTGATAGTTGACAACAAGAAATAAACTACTTTTGTCTATATCCAAAGATAACATACGTGATGATGGAGACAGTAACGTCTGGGGCAAGCTCTGCTTCCCTGCTGTCCGTGTCCGAATAGGAACGGAGGTGCCGTTACAGAGAGACGCACACATTAGAGCACAGAGGAAGTGGTATTTTATTCTTTGGGTTTTCTTAACAAGCAACTGAGGATAAGTAGGATATGGTACTTTTCAACACTGTGCAGTATTTTCTTGAAGCGAACCTCTTTCTCAACAAGTGTTTCAACCACCGCTGTAGGATCAAGGAAACATGCTGCTGCTGTGCATGGAGAGAAATACTGTCCCTCTGTGTTCAGAAAATGATGAAATCTCTTGACAGTGTTTTCATTTCAAAAATCGGACAGGTGGCTGGCGAGGTGAAACAAAGTGGTGACCGTGGAGGACAGGGACATTCTGTCACTCTTTAGCGTTTAGTATGCTTAGCGAAAGACAGCAGGAGCTTTTTGAGAGTGTGTAGATTTTCCCACTTCTGGCATGAAGACAGCATCACCCACTTGGTTAACCAACTCACAGAGTGTTTCTCTGACATCGAGGAAGTGGGTATCATGAGGCCATCTGTTGGGACAGTTGCAGAGGAGAAACCACATACAGACTCTATTTACATTTCGAGGCGTTTCCATTTGTTCTGTCCAGCAGCCTCTTTACATCTATCTCCTTTTGTTTGGTGGAGGGGGGGCAACTGGCTTTAGCTCAAGACCCTTTAGACTTTTTTCAGTAAAATATGTCAGACTAAAGCTAAATGCCAGGTTGCTCTGGTCAGAGAATTTAATACAAACTTTATGTAAACAAATGTCCGTCAATCACTCACTGCGGGAGGGACATTTGGCCGTTGACTGAGTCACATATTTGGCTAGTGGACTTTCTAGTACATAAAAATGATTAGACTATGGTGACATCAGGGAAAGCATGATTTACCTACGTTAGGTTTTTCATTTGGTCATATTGTCATCAGCCATTACTGAAATAGAATTCAGTTTGACTTATTATTTCAGTCAATTTTTAGTATTGTAATTTACTGGAAAAGGATGAAACATGCAGAGGAGAGGAGTCAAGCAACTACGGCACAGTTAGTCCTACATTTGGAGGAACAAAACAATGCTACTAAACAAATACAAAACACATTTAATAGGAAAAATATGGCTCAAAGAAGAATTTCTAACTTCTGCAACTTCTAGATGCTACCAAAGAGACTAAAGGATACTTTTCAAACTTAAGATACACAAGAAGATAAAGCAGTTGTTGCTGATTACATTAGGAACAGGGGTAATCACTGGCTGTCTGCTAGAGGACGAGATATACACTGGTGTGTGTGCAGATACCCGAACAAAGCCATGGTTTCTACAGATGGTTTGGTCAGTTGAGCTATAGAAAGAACTCAAGTCAAGGTAGTACACTAAAACAGCACTGAACTGTAAAGCAATACTTCAAGTAAGGCACTTCATGTTTTAGTTTAAGGTGGTGACTTCATGGTTTATTTATATAAAAACATTTTCAAAAAACACCTTGGCTCATGGTGAAAAAAAAAAAAAAGAAAAAAAGGTTGCTTGAAAGCAATTTGTCCAAAGATCTTGGTTTCCATGGTGCCAAAAGCAACACATTCATCTCCCAGTACACAAGGTGCTTGTTAACAACAGCTGCTCGTTCAGTGTTTATGGAATTACAGACTGAGCATTGTTGGATTTTTAGGTCAAAGTTTCCAGACTGCATTCTTTCATATATGGTAGTTAGACTTTTTCATTTTTATTACACTATGGACCATTGTATATGCACGCCCATATTTCCACTAAAAAACATTTGTACATTTAGTGGTGATGGATTTTCCTCTGTGGCTGAGACAAAGTACTCAATGGCAGCATTTCAGAAAATATAACACCTAGTTTAAGTCAATCATACAGTAATAAGAGAAACAATTTTCTGCAAAATTAAACAATATACAACTTATTCAATGCTCATGATGACATAATATTAAGCATCTAGGGATGAAAGAGGAAATGTTTATGTATAAAGCTATATATACACATTACACTTTAAATAGACATTGTGCTGTTTAAATTGCAGTTTTTGCCACCTCCTTTACTAGAGGCGCCACAAAACCAAGAGAACGTCAATTCCAAAAACAGAAATAAAGACTGAATGCAATGATTTGCAAATTTCATCAACTCATATTTAATTTACAATAAAACATAAACAACATATCAGATGTTGAAACTGACATTTTAATATTTCATCGAAAATGTTTATTTTGAATGTAATTTGAACCAGGTGATGTTTACTATTGTGTAGCATCCCCTCTTCTTTTAACAACTTTCTGTAAATGTCTGGGAAGTGAGGAAACCATTTGCTGGAGTTCTGGGAGAGGAATGTTGTCCCATTCTTGTTTGTAGCTGCTCAACAGTCCTGGGCCTTTGATGATTTTTTCTTTTATAATGCACCATATGTTTTCCATTGGTGAAAGGTCTGGACTGCAGGCAGGCCAGTTTAGCACCTGGTATCTTCTACGGTGAAGCCATGCTGTTGTGATGGATGCAGTATGTGGTTTAAATATGCAAGGCCTTCCCTGAAAGAGACCATATCTGGATGGGAGCATATGTTGCTCTAAAACCTCTATGTACTTTTCAGCATTGATGTTGCCTTTCGAGATGTGTAAGCTGCCCACGTCATAGGCGCTAATGCACCCCCATACCATCAGAGAGGCAGGCCTTTGAACTGTCTGCTGATAACAAGCTGGTTGGTCCCTCTATTCTTTAGTCCGCAGGACACAACATTGATATTTTCCAAAAAAAACTCTAATTTTGAATCATCTGACCACAGAGCTGTTTTTGCTTCAGACCATTTTAAATGAGCTTTGATCCTGAGAACACAGCTTCTCCTTTGCATAACACAGCTTTAACTTGTGTGGATTTAATTTGTGGATTGCACAGTGAACTGTGTTCACAAACAGTGATTTCAGGAAGTGTTCCTGAGCCCAGTAGAGAATCAGGCCCATTCTTAATGCAGCGCCATCTGAGGCCAGTTTTGACCTAAATGACCTAAATTTATATTCTTTACTAAATATTTTGTTCTTTTTTTGTCCTTTTGGCTTATCCCGAATGAAAAAGCACATATCCTTAATAAAGTAATGTAAAGTACTTTTTAAAACGTGAAAAGGGCTTTTTAGAAAAGGTACAATTTTTGCATTCCTGCTCTACAAATCTGGCATTTGTATTTTCTACTACTCTTCTACAAGTTGAACACTGAATTGTGTGACAAGGAATCCATCATAGCACCTGCAGCTGAGTAATGCTGGGCCCAGACTGAACAATATTCTTGTCTGATAAAATTGTCACTGCGTTAGATCCCAGAGCCCTAATTTCTTCCTGTTTCTTGGCCAACAAATATGACTACACATTGACATTCAGGCAATCATAGCTCTGTTGGTGCCAGACATTGACTTGATAACATTATGTACCTAAATGTTTGTCTGTACAAATTCATTATAATGGCTTATTCGGAGATTAATGCTCATGGCAGCAAAGTTTTTGCCACAGCTCCCGCAAAACTTCTATGTTTCACAGCTTCACCTTGTAGCATGGGCAGCGTGAATCCACTTTCTCATCAGCACATTTACAGTTACATGCACTGTGCAAAAGAGTCATGGATGAAGAAGACACATTCTAGTGTGACACAAAAGTCTCAGATCAGGAAATCAATGGTTGTCCGCTATGACATCCACTAAACCAGATAAAGCAATCAGCGATCGACATCTGTTTGCACTCTCCGGTCAGTCAGGGGGGAATCAGGCTTATATCATGGAGTCTGACCGAGGCATAACATTAATTTACAATCCACTATATGTGTAGTGCATAGTGGATTGTAAACATTGTGTAACGTATTCAGTGATTGGATACATCTGATTTATAAAGCAATCTTGTATTCAATATATGTCTCAGTTGTCACAGGTCACACTGTAGCAGAGTTAATAACATCTGTTCAGTGCCAAATGTTCCAAGTGCATTGAAGACGTTTGGGTCTTTTACTGCTTCTTAGGTTAAAACTAATAACTAAAACAGAGAATGCAAATAATCTGTAAAATGATAAAGACTCACAAATAAAGAAACATTTGTACCTTCAAGACAGAATAATTTTCATACAAATACTTCCCATTTAAGGATTTAGTCATATTCTTTCATAAAGCAAGTGATATTAAATGATGCACACTTTTTAAAAAGTCATGTCAGAATAGTTGACAAATCAAAACCACCTCTCTATCAATCTCTGTATAACTTATAATAAATCTTTATTCCATTTAGTTTATTCACATACTGTACATCAATAAATGCATTTAAATTAGTGCAGTACTAAAATAATTTTGCAGTATTATATCAAATATTCTAAATAGCTACTGTCACACACACACACGAAAACTTGCTTATGCAAAGCTGTTGACATCGTATTTTAAAGATGCTCACTTGTAAGACCTGTAATTTCCTAAGGTTTGTCTGTGACCACTCAGCACTGCCTCCATTACTGGTATACAGGATGTCAGGCAGTATACATTTAATGTCTATAGGCAAGCACACATGGTTTTGTACTTTGTTTTGTTTTTGCAGCACAAGAGACCATTTCCCTTTTTGGAAAAGCTGTGATGATCAGAACTCCTAACCATGTACAAGAACCAGCCCTGTATCTTGCTGACAGTGCTATTTGCAGCCCATAATTCTAAAGAGAATACACTATATGCTCATCTAATTGAATCTGCTACAAATAGGAGGCATCACCTCTGGGAACTCTCTGCCTGACACCTCTTTTAATGCGAATTGATGCATGACTGCACAGGTATTGTATATATATAAAAAATTGCTTTAACATCGCAACTTCTGCAAAGATTCTCAAGTGACTGGGAAATGGGAGGTACATCTGAGGTGAAGAGTGTACGCTGTCAGCCTTGTCAGACATACATCATTCTGTAGTAATGTTCTGCCATTTTAAGGGCCAGTGAGGATCAGTGCAGCCGAGTTTCATCCAACCAGTGTGTCGAACAAGCTGCGCATTTTTGCTAAGGGAAAATGTGGTTTACCTGTGGCATTTAGTCCACCAGATCGTACATCAACAATCAGAGGCCACTACAGCTTTTAGATGGGCAATTTTCAAAAACATTTTTCAACTGGCATTTAATGTCAGCCATCAAATGACCTAACTTACAGATACAATACTGCCATAGGTTTCTAAATTATTTGCCTGAATTGCAAAAAGAGAACAGTGCTCTACCTTTTTAGTTCATAATAGAAACAGTCTTTTACTTCTGTTTATTACCGTTATGCACCACACTTTCAGATTTAGTTAACCGGTGATGCAAACTGATGCATCAGTGAATACTTATTGTGTTGAACTTTAAAACTTAACAGAACTACAAACATTGAAACAAACATTTATTTTTTTGCACCCTAAAACCCAAAAGTGTTTATAGCTAAGATGGCCAACAAGTATTTTGATCGCTGAATTATTCTTTTTTTCAGAACACATGTATAGAGGCCTAAGACCCCTCAGTTTGTTTTTTATGAAGTGGTTCGGGGGGGGATTTTCGGAGGCATACTTTGCTGTGCATTGTTCTTTTGCCAGTTTTTTTAAAAATCTCACTTTATTCACCGGTGTTCACATTATTTTAAATCCATGCAATGTGTCCTACTTCACGCTGGTGAAGTAGGGATTACTCACTCAGTAAGGTACACACATTTATCTACTTATGATAATGGAAAAAGCCCATGATAATTTCAAGTGTTATCCTTAAATTTATTATGAATTCAAAGCAGCTTTTTAATAATTATTATTGTTGGCAATATACAGATTTTTTTAAAGCCACAATATACACATTTTGGGGAGTCAGGCTGGTTGTAGCATGAGACTCAATAATATCCATCCAGAATTATATGCACACTATCAGGAGGGAATATGTTTGGGAATATCTTCGCACTGCTGCCAGGGCGCTCTGCAAAGCTGTGTCCCAAGAGGTTTTGACAGCACTACTCCGCATCAAGATAAGTTCTAGAGCATATCCCTACTGAAAAATATATTTGTGAAAAGTTTACTTACTATAGCTTTAAGTGCCTGAGGTGAAAGTACAACAAAGTTCAATTGTAGGTGCTCACTTTCTTTACTAACACTACAGAGACTAATACTAAACCTTACAACCAACAACAAAAATGAAACAAGGAACAAGGGGTGTCTAAAATTATAAGGCTGTAGAGAGGATGTGAAAATGAACAGCAGTTTTAAGTCTCTTTGGAGATGGCATATGCCATAAGTAAACAGATGAGATGACACAGAGGAGCAGCAACATAAGTCATCAATTTTAAAAACATGAGGGATTGTTGCAAGTTGAATGGAAATTGGTGGAACATTTGTGTGCACGGCTTCTAACGTTGCCAAGCTGGGTTCAAATAAACAAAGTCCTGATGAATTTGTGATGGAGGCACGAATATAAGACTAAATAATGATGAATGAGCGAGTACTTTGATTTGGATAAGGTCCAATTTGTGGTCCACAGCTTTGTGCGGTGTTGATTTTATTGGCTCTCGACTCATACTTCTCTCAGGTGGGATACTTTAGCAGAGTATTTGGTCTGATAGCCTGGAAGATGCATCCCAGTCAATTGCATGGACCACCAAATTTTGGAAGATGGATGCCATTTCCAGCTGTGCATCGACAATAAGTTCCATTTGTCAAAGCTGTTCCTTGTTTTGCTAAAGAGGTTTTGATTATTAATGTAATTCTTCTTGAAAAAGAACTATTGGACAGTTGCATGCAAACACTAACATTGGGTATTAAATGTTATAAGACAAAATCCAAAGAAAACATTTTTTCCCCCATTTCTTTGTTCCACATGCAGTAAATAGCAGGGTGTCCAGCCCTGTGGAGAAGATCCTGTCTGTCAATCTGTCCCGACTGCTCTTTTAACTGTTAACAATGCATCAACATTTGAAGACCTATTCAATGCCTAACTCATTAAACAAAACTGTATTAGCACACGACTTTAATATTGTGTCTAATTTGAGAATTGTCATGACCTATGAGCCAATGGATATTTACCTGAGGGATTAGTTCTTCAGTCAGCACCATGACTTGTGAAAATACAAAACAGCAAAGCTTTGATGCTGTAGCAAACACAGTTCAGGGTATCTGGTTCTGTGTCGAGGACTTTTGTGTCCTGCTTAATCAATAAAAGTATATGTTAATTTAGCAGTATTGCTTCTAGTTCATTATGGAGACAAATGAAGCTTCATCCCTGAGTAAACACTACCCATTAAGTGATAATGAGAAACTTGAAGGATGCATTACATTAACCACTGCTGTCTTTTTCCTCTCTTGCTTTGCCAAGTGTCAAAACTCCACTGTTTGTCTATTCTCTAAAGATTTTCTGATTTTTTTAACACTATTGAACTCATCAGTCGACCATTTTAAAAATTGCTGCCAACACTGACTTTATTAATGATCAGAACCTGATCAGTGTTTCTTTGCTCTTAAGGGCTCCTGACCGCTTAAAGGCTGTGAAAACCTGATACTCTTTGTTATGTACTGTATACAACATGTGCCTCACACCTGTAACTTATTTTTTTCCCCCTTTTTGTAACTAAACCTTTAGCCCTCATTGAGAAGATGAAGATAAAAGCCGGATTTTTTGTGTAAAATAAAAAGGCATTTATTAATGTCTACAGTAGTTATGCTTTTTTGCAGCTCCAACTTTTATATTTATAGCTTCTGTAAGTATAGCAACAATCACTGCTTGTATTTAGATCCCTGGATGTAATTTTTCTTATCAATAAGTTAGTGACAAATATTTATTTTACGGAAAATTAAAAGAGTACAATCTCTGATATATAAAAGTATTTAGACTATGAATTCAACTTGTACTAGCTCCTCTGGCAGCATTTTCAGCCTCCAGTCTCCATGGTTAAGCCTTTACAAGCTTTGCACACATGGACTTGGGCAGTTTATCCCATTCTGCCTGGCAGACTCTCTCAAACAGCTTGGATGAGAAGCATCTGTGAACTGCCATCTTCAGGTTTCTCCACAGATGTTCATTAAGGTTCAATCTGGGTTTTGGCTGGAAGACCTAAGTCACATAGACAGTCGAACATTTTAGACCTGTCTTGGCTCTTTGCTTTAAGTCATTGTTGTGCTGAAAAATAAACTGCTGTCCACGTGTCATGTCACATGTAGTCTAGAGCATCTTTTTCACCCTCCACACCAAGTGCCTCTTAAAGTGGCTTATGTCTAGCCACTCTACTATGAAGGCCTGATTGATGGAGTGTTACTGAGAAAGTCATTATTTTGGCATGATCTACATCTCCACAGAAGACTTCAGCAGCTCTCGTTTAATTGCTGTAGTAAGAATCCTGGGGCCGAGGTGTATAAAAGTCAGTGTAAATTGCAAACATTTCTTTAAAGTGTTATTTCACAATGTCATTGTGTGACTGAGCGCAGTCTGATGGCAAAATTTGCAATTTTAAATCCATTAATAATCAAATCAGAAAAACAAAATGTGCAAAAGGTGAAGGGATCCAAATACATTGTTAAGCTCTTTTATCCCAAAAGTTCAGCAAGGCATAATGTATCAACCACGCTTCGATCTACTGGTAAGTACTGTGGGTGTACTGCATGTTGAGGTAATAAAAACCATTTTAAAAGCACTGAGCAAAGAACAAATCAAGTAACAAAGGACCTTATTTGAAGCTGAAACGGGAAAAAAGCAATAATTACAATACTGTGTTAATGAAAGAGTTTGCCAAAAAGATTGTAGCCACAGAGATAAAAAAAAAGGAGTTTAAAAAAAAAAAAAAAAAAAAAAATTGGGAAAGAGGAGTGTTACCATAGTGATGTTTGGCAGTCAATAGAGAGCTTCTGTGCTTTTTTCTTTTTCCTTTTCTGTTTGAAACCTGATTGAGTTGACCGGTGGTTAGAGGAGCAGAATGCTACAGGCAGCCTATCTATTCCTTTGATTAGCCCCCCCCACCCCTTTTCATTCATTTAAATCATTAATGCCACAGCCACCATGCTTGCATGTGTCAGAGCGCTGTCAAATAAGGGACCATTCCTTAAAGGTCTTTTAGTGTGTTCCTGTGGAGAAGCATAAAAATGTTACACATTTCCAGACAGACCTAAATCAGTTCTGACACCATCTTTATTATTACAGCAGCTGAGGTGACCGGTTTCAACAGTCAGGTACAACATGAAGGGAACCTGAAAGTGCTTAAACAATAAACTAATTGGTCAACAGAAAGAGCTCAAGCCCGTAGTAGGATAGATTTTTATTGTCAGTTCTTCAATAATTAATTTATTTTTTCATGTATATAAAAGTCTCTCAAATACAAAGATTTGCTTCTTTTCTTCACCTATTGCATGTAACTAAATTTTCTTTCAATGTTTTCTTTCAGTGTCAGTATTTTGGTATGATGGTCACAAGAAATAGGATAGTAATAGATGATAAAAAAAAAAAGTTAGTTGCACATAAAATTACAGTTGAATGGTGGAATTGGACCTGATTAATATCTACTAACATTGCCGTTCAATGTATACAGAATAATATATATTATCTAAGTGGCCATTAGATATTATATACATATTTTACCCCTATATGTACTCAATCCAAAATGTCCAACTTCCTGACTGCCTATCAGGCTGGTGAACAGTCGGATTACAGTACAGTAAGCACCTCATGAAAACATGGACAGAATTTTTTGCATTGGCTGCAGCATCCTTCCCTGCACATGCATCTAGTCAAGTTTAGAAGGGAAACGGTACACTAAATGGACAACAAAGACGAGATAAGATCCTGGGATACTTTAAGCCGTAGCTTTAGTAGAACACAAGTTGAGGATTATAATTAGTTGTGCTAGTAGCACTCATGTAGTACCCTACATGACTCAGGCTGGGGACATCTGAACATCGCTGCCATGTGGCTGTTTACAATCCAAAACTATGGGCATTAATATTCAGCTACAACAGCCTCCAATGGTCCAGCCAGGTCCAAATGTCCAAAAGATTTTTGGCAGCATGGAATTGCGCTCATTCAACCCCAACAGCATCTGTCAGGTCAAGCCCTGATGTTGGGCAATGACGTCTGGATACGGCCAGGCTCACAGTCGGTATTCCAGTTCATCCCAAAGGTGTTAGATGGAGTTTAATTCAGGGCTTTGTGCAGACCTGTTTCACAGCAAACTGAAAACATCTTTATGGACCGGGCCTTGTACATAGCGGTACTGTTGAGCTGAAACAAGAAAAGGCTTTACAAAATCTGAAAACTGTAGGATTCTTTAACACAGCGCAAGTCATTTTTTTTGCCTCACTTCCCTTTGGATGAAAATGCTTCCTTCCCGTTTTCTAACCAACGTTTCCATATTACTTTGAGAAAGTTATAAGGATATTTTCACATTTGGAGACATTTTCTCACAATGCACGTCGAAGATTAAAGTGTAAAATACTGTGTGTATCATGCTGTGATTTAATGTTTGACTATAACTTAAATATAAGGCTCTCTGGTAGAGATAAAAGAACTGAAAGCAAAAGAACGTTTTCAGGTCATTGAATAGTAAAGTAAAAAGTTTGCGCCACAAATCTTTCCAGCTTGACACAAGAGACGAAATCTGTGCTGTACTGTAGCTCTTCTAGATCCAGATGGACCATAACTGACCAATTAACTGGAAAAAGCTGCAGTGATTTGATGATAAACAGTGTCATCAAGAAGTCTGAATACAAGGCTGAGAGAGAAACCAGGAGTAATATAAGAAAGGGAAGACAAACGCGTGGGTCGCAAGAATACAGGGATGTGACCCCGAAGTCAGGACAGTCATGTAACAGATATCAGACACATCTGAGACCTGCTTCTCTCAAGTGCATCATTCTGTGCACCCACAGAATGATGCCCACAAAGACCCACAAAACAATCCAATCCAATAAAATCTCACTTGCCAGATGGAACAAAATTAATGTAGAGAAGAATATTATCGAACATGTTAAAAAACAAACCCACCTTGAACAAAAGTTTTATATTTTATTTGCTCAAAAGAAGAAAAGCCAAGAATTAATAGGAGACAAAAATATGATCTCAACCTTCACAAATATTTTTCCCCCTCCATCGGTTTTCATATTTTTTTATTTCATCATTGTTCCTTTGATGTAAAAGCATCTTGTTCTCTGGCCTTTCAATCCGTACAAATAAGAGCTAATAAAGTTTGTTTTGTTCTTTCTATATAGAGAAACTGCTGGAAAACATGATATTTTACTTCTCTCTTGATTACTATCCAAAAGTTAATTTATTGTTATAATTTACTATCGTGGGGAAAATGGCAAACTGTTGGTGTTTAAAGCTCTACGTTCGACACACTATAACTACTGATATTTACTTCCCTCCTGGTCTTGCAGCTCACCTGCTTAAAGCAGCCACCTGTTCTTTTGTTTGGACTTTCAATGGTGATGAGGAGGGTAAAGATGTAACATTGATTATTTTCCTCTGAACTTTTGGGGAGGCCAACGGAGCGATGCGATGACAGAACAGATGGAAGAGAAAAAGCAAACAAACTGTTCAAGGCTCCTTGCAGTAGAAGTGGCAAAGTAAATGAGCAGACAAGAAGCTGTAGGCTCAGGAGAGTGTAAAGCTGTGAATGTTTAATGTGCACTAATGTGACTATGTGCCAGTGTGCCTTCCCGGTGCTGCTGCTTTGTGATCAGAGATTGCTTCATCATCACATTACCTCCTTCTTCTCCTGAGGGAAGGGTGTCGGGCAGTCCAAATTGTCAGCTTTAACATACACTTTTTCTGCTTTGTGACACACGTAGCTCAAAACAGCTGCCGTTTCAGATTCCAATGCTGAGAAGGTATTGTTCTGGAGTCGGGATTTTTTATTTTATGGAGCCGACTTTGTCAACATACCTCATCTAGGTGATGTCTCAAACATGCCTGGCCTAGCTACAGACCTCCTGGATTCTGCAATCGAGTCTGTAGTTCCTAGTGAATACCGAACTTTCCAAATGTTGCCAGGTCTTCTTGACTCAGAGCTTTACCAAAGCTGATCACAAGAAACCATTTAAGACTTCTCTGTAAAATACATACAAGGAACACATGGCCCCTGAAAAGTACAAGTAGCCTCACATTTTTCTGGCAGTTAAACTTGTGTGTTGAAACAGCTACAGCTCCAGGCCCTCTGCGTTAATCAGCCCAGTGATCCTCCAATCTATGAAAACCCTGACAAGAAGAGGAATCCATCCAGTCACAACTTGGCATTGACTGTATACGTGGTTAATGTGAAAGTGTGGGTAATATCCACGTCAATCAATGCCTAAATCTCTGAGCTCAGTTTTTCAAAACACCATTAATCTGGAATATTCACTGAAACATGACAGATTCTGGTAGGAGAAGGCCAGACTGATTAGGAAGTGTATTCATTTTGGCACATCATTTTGCGTTAGTGTTGTGATGAAAATGTAGGCTATATTGGTGTAAGTAAAACTTTAGTGATTTGAAATTTTAGTCTAGATTCTGTCAGAAACATTTTCATTTCATGTTTGTCCTGCATTTTTAATAGTCGGGTCTTCAAGAGTTTTGAAGCTCCAGCTGTCATGAGTGTTGCTCTGATTTAATGCAAGGGAAGTGGAAAAGGCTGCTTATTTGTTTTCACAGACGGCATCAGTGTCCCTCTGTCTGCAAATCAGCAAGTGATTCTGACAATGGACACACTCACATTTTGTTTAAGAGACTGTTCACTGTATTTTATACGGAAGTTATTGGATGAAACACACACGTTTAACTAGTCATGCAGTGGTGTCATTAATGTCCCACCTTGAGCTACAACTACAGAATGATAATGTTGACCCGCAACAGTCATGATGCCAACTTTACTGACATTTCAGGAGTCAGAAGAGTAATGTGGTAATATTGTTAAACAATGACACAGCTTCTTATTCCAGTGTGTCTTCTCTGCTTCATCAGCCAATTTTAAGAAATCTCCTTTAAACATTGACTTCTACATTTAAACTTGAACTATGCTTGGCCAGGGGCGAAACCACAGGAAGCTCTAGTGGGGACCTGTAGGGGGTCCTGATGTGCAGACTGATGTGATGAAAAATACTGCATTTTCTTTTCTGCTTAATGGTAAATGGTGCAAGGAAAACGGTTCTGCCCATCCAACTAAGACCATTACAGTATTATAAAAGGAAATACAATACATCATATGGGCACAGATACCATTGATACTTTTATCCATAATGGTAATTTACTACTCATCAATATTTTTGAAGTACATAAAGATTCAATGTCCAGTTCCAAATTAAACTGTGGTGCAGAATGAACATAATGAGTCACTATCATAATTAAACTTGTCACATTAAGTTATTTTCTTTTCTTTTTTGTCTTTTGGCTCATCATAAGTTTAGGGTCGCAACAGCCGATCACTGGTTCGCATATTAATTTGACACATTTTTACACTGGATACCCTTCCTGATGCAACCGGCTCGGGACTGGTACTGCACACCTGGAGATGGGAATGGGTGGTTTGGAGTGTTCTTGCTCAGGGACCCTGACATGTTTTCTGGGACAGCCTGGCACAAACCTATAATCGGTGGGCAACCACTCTAGCAAATGAGCCACTGCCGCCCGCTTGTCACCATAAATGATAACATGAAACATTTTTGCAGAGTCAAGATGATGCCAAAACATGGTTGAAATCTTTATAGAAAATGGGGCTAGGGGGTTGAATCAAGGTGCATCATTTAGACTCAGCTCAACTACTCAGTAAAAATATGTTCTGGGTCACTGAGAATCAATGCATGAATTTCCATTGCACATTTAGGTAATATAGTGAATGTTTTCACACTTTTTATGATGAAATAAAAGACCAAATGAATTGAAAATGTTGGCCTTAGAGCAGACGTGCACCCAGTTTGCTCTCGGAACTGCCAGAAACAATGTCATTCAAAGTCTAACACCCACTGATGTCCACAAGAATCTTTCACTGACTTCAAACACCATACGACAGAAGAGGCTGTCTAGCAGCAGCAATGTCATACAACTGTTTAAAATGCACCGGAATCTCATCTACCTTAAAATCTATCAAAATACATGTCTGAAGCAGTTTAAAACATGTCGTGTTTGAGGTTGGAGACACAAAGGGGACAGTTACTGCATCACAGTATGAAATCATGCTGTGCTGTCTAACCCAGTTTCAGTCAAATTCAACAGTTTTCTGGGGCCAGCCTGACTATTTCTGAACAGTTTGTTTCTTATCAAATCATGAGGCACATGAAGAAAATTGAGCTGACATGACAAATATGTGTCTAATATTTCAGCACTTTTTAAAGCTGATGGCCCATTTTCAATGGTATAGAGGGGACTGAATACTAAATAAAAACATATAGCTCATAAGTGTAGCTAGAGGTTCACATAATTACCTCACAAATACCTAGCATTACTACACTGCTCATCAGGTTCAGGGTGGTATGAAGCATTCCATTTACACTCTGCCCAGCAGAATATATAATATCCAAGACTAAAAGACCATTTGTTTCGGGATCCAAATTTTATGTGAGTATGTTAGCATGTTTGATTTCCCACTGCCAAAGTGATAAACCTATTTTTATAATTTACCTTCTATAGATTAACACACTGTTAATGCAAAGACATTTATTTTGCCATTTTTTTATTATGAATGTGTGATTTGTCAAAAAAAAAAAAAAAAGAAAAAAATAGAAAGCTTGGCTGGCTCTACTAAATATGCAAGGCTACAAAACACATCAGGAAAAAAAAAAAAAGTGGTCGACTTTGCTCTAGATACACAATCCAGATGACCACCTCATGTTAGTTTCAGCAGTGTGTCCGCTTGCAAAAAGCTCCATAATCACTCTTACAAAGTAGCAGGCACTTTTTATTTTGACTGGACTGAACAAGTTGTTCATTTTTGGTCTGCTGCTGGTTTCCATTCTTGTTTACATTTGTCCATTTATGTAATTCTAATATGGAAAATTGGTTAACAGAGAAGCTCTGATTGTGTATGTGAACAGGATGAATTGTATGGATATCTTCTTAAAAACTACTGTATGTGGATTATACTCACTCCTAGAGTTTAATCGTTAGGAAATTTTTCCAATGAGAAATTGGTCATAAAACATCACATTTACTATACGTTTTCCTGATCTATGACCCCAGTCAACATTGATGCAGTACTGTGCAGTACTATGGTGTTACCTTCAGAGTAGCACGGCCTTTTCCTCAGCACAGAAATGGTTATGTGCTCACTCTGATTTGCCTTTAATTTGTCAAGAGTGGCTTTGTTAATATTTTGTCATGTTTGTGTGTGGCATGTGTGAATTGATTCACACAAAATTGTGAACATCTGTTTGTTAATAGACAGATGATTCTCGCATTGCTGCCAGATTGCTACTGCCCACAAATTAGCCACTCATCTATGACTTGTTAAAATCTATTAACTCAAAGAAAGAAGTTTGAAGCATGAGAGCAGTTTCTAAAAGAATGATCACTGGAGCTACTTGAAAAGGAAAATGGAGAGATTCCTATATGGAGGCACTAATAAGTATAGATTTATAGTCTTGCGGTTACATTGATGGCAGTGATCTCACAGACCTCATTAATAGACAGTTTAGCTGAATGTGATATTACATCTACAACTTTTAGCATTATTTACTTACACCGAACAAAGCTTAAAACACATTTTAAAGCTACAGTAAAAGTTTAGGTAGTGAAAAGTAAAGAGTACAACAGCACATTGCATTTACCAAAGAAAATAAAAATCATAGACCTTAATTACGAGATAAGGTGTAAAATTTTGTTGTCTTTGGTGAATGCAATGCGCCGCTGTAGAAAAGAACTTCTTAATGAAGTTTAATCATCAATATGCACAGCTGTTCATTAACCACACTTCTTACAACAACCATTGTTTAACCAAATCAAAATCATTGTCCCATTCTTTGTTTGAACAAGAGTGATAATATTTAAGATGTGAAAAGGGATAAGTAGAGGATTTTATATAATAAGCAGCAGCTTATTACATAAAAAGGGACAAAACCAAATGATGAACGACCTGCGACCTTATATGCTGTGGGTATATTAAAAGAAGAAAAGCCCTTGATAATTAGCCCATTTTAAATTACATTGTACATTTACACAGTAAAATAAATATCAGCTCTGTCAGGCAGCTTCAATAATACATCGGTTACACTAAAAGTTTATCAAACACCAGAACAATGCATAGTGGTATCAACATACTGAGTCAGCATTTTACTATTGAACAGTTATTACAATCTGGACCTTTTTTTCCTAGTTGTCTAGATGACCAGGTGTCATAGGATGGTGAACGTGGTGGTGGATGGAACAACAAGTCACAGGACTTTTCCAAAGGTGACCAGGGCTTGACTAGTTGGAGACTTGTTTTGGTTTTAGAGACAATGCCTGGCAAGAACGGCTGTTGGGCTGAGCTTGTCTGGCAAGGTAACACCACAAATTCACACAGTATCTAAAAATTATGAAAACCAAATCTTCTAATGCAACTTCCAGTTAGGCCATTCAGGCATCGCTGGCCGGAGAGTGCCTGAGGATAACCGCATAAAAAGTTGATCTGAGTTTACATTATCAAATGCTATTAGTGCCCAACATTTATTCAGTCTTGTAAATGCCAACTAATAGAGCGGGAGTGGTGGCTGAAGATGAAGAGGAAGGGAGTGAAATGAAGAGCACTGACAAGAGAAAAACAAAAAACAAAAACAATAAAAGCATGTGTGGGTCTACTGCATGTGTGTGTGGTCTACGCGAAAGAACAATTCTATATCAGGCATATAATGATGTATTCTTTTAGTGCTGGGTTGGTCTTAGATCTATACATTTTTTGCAGTGATTAATACAGGGATAAAAAGAAATTTGAAAAAGTCACAATAAAATCACACTACTGCACTATGCCTTTGAGTACAGTGCTCCTAATGCATGGATCGCATCACTTGTTATCAGTGGGGAAAATGTGGCTGACCAAGCAACAGTTTGTTGTGAGGCCAGTGACTTCATTAAATGCAAACTCCAGAGCACCTAATCTACAGAGCTCATTCAGTTCCTTTTAGCTAATTAAAAGATATTAGTCTGCTGGAAACCTTGGACTAACAATTCTAACAAGAGTCAATGCAATCCTTAGGAAAATAATGAATTCTCAATCATCAAAAAGTAATTATATTTCATGTAATGAGAAACTAGTCGGTATTATGTGCCTGTCTTTGTTTTAATTTGTTTTTAAATGCTGAAACATGCCATGGGGCAACTCCAGAGTCAAGTTAGACTAAACTGTTCAAAAATGAAATATGCAGCTTCAGTACAAACACTTTTGCACTGTGGCTATTTCGGTGGACTTTTGTCTGACCTCGGCCTCCAAGAGAAATGTTCACATTAACTATTTAATACGTTTTATTAAAACTAATCAAACCTTTGGTTTGTCCCAGATCATTAAGAGCATAGTGTTTGGCAGTTACTACCTTGACATTCCCACTAGTGTCCTTGTGGTTTTTAATTCAGTGTTTAAACATGTATTAATGAATATTATGGTTTAATATATCTTTGTACCTTTTAAGTATTCATGTAGTGCACTGTGGTCAAGCTGTTTAGATGTAAGACTTACAACATGCCTCGCAGAACTGAATGCACAGTTATGGATGAACCCGTTTTATAGGGAACCTTAGTAACATTTCTAGTTTTTAGTAGCACAGTTTCCAATGATCATTAAAACCAAAGTTAATTACCGTGGTTTGAAAAAATAATAGACACTGTTCGTGTTCTTTGTGTACATTTGCGGATATGAACACGTGCATGATCCCTGCTGCTGCAGTTTGGTTAAAAGGTACACAAAACTCATAGTCCCTTTTGAATTTTGTTTTAAATCTTTTATTGCATTCTCCAGGTCATTTCTTATTCCTCCTAATATCAGTAAAACAAACAAATCTGTACATTTTTATACACTATAAAAGCACTTACACTAGAGAAGCTCTGTTTCGTAATTTAACTATATGTAGCTGGCAGAATAATATTTAAGGAGTATAATCTTGTTTAGTTTCCATTCAATAGAGGCATTTAGGGGGTCTGGTACCATATTACATGCTAAAGAGTTTAAAAGAAAAAGGAACTTGTTGGTATTATTCCTGTTTTTACTGCATTTCAACTGTTGATCTCCTATCAGTTGTATTTATTTAGTGATTCTTAATCATTCTCAGCACATTTTAACAATGCTTTGAGAATACTTATAACATGATAATTTTGGTGACTATAATCATGATATGAAATTTTCATTTCAAATCATGGAAAAAAGGAAAAAAACTAAATCTCTGCTCTGATAAGTTTTGCTTTGTGCCATCCAGTACTCAAAAAAAAAAAAAAAAAAAAAAAACAGAACCTCAAAATGTTGCTGGAAAAAAAAGATGCAAAACAATTTGTTACACACCTAGAGGTGCAACAACAAGTAAGTAGTTGACTGACAGAAAACTAATTGGCAGTTCATATAATATGTTATTGTAGCCAAAGCGCTTTATAATGTTTATATTCCCCAAGACAGTCACACACAGATGTTAGCAGCTGCCATGCAAGGCGCTCACCTGACCAACTGGCAGCAATTTGGTGTTCGGTGTCTTGCCCAAGGACAAGACTGTTTTCCTGTAACATACAACTAGGGTAAGTTGTTTGTACAAGCATGCAAAAATAAACAACAATGACCTAAAATGTTAGCTTGAGGTGATGCATAGCAGCCGTAGTGAACAACTACATCTTTCCTCACTGGAGACTAAATTTCTGATCCAGTGTGAAACTAATTCTTGTGATAGGAGTTAGTGACAAGTAAACTACAACAAAACCAGAACATTTCAACAACAACTAACCATTTTTATTTAGTGATTTACTCTTACCTAACCCTCGTCTTTGTGTCTTAACTCTAATCAAATCCAGTGTTTTTGTCGGTTGAAACATGATGAACTCGCGACCATTTTACCAATGTAAAAGTCACCAATGTAGTCAGCATGTGCCATTTTAGTGCCTGGCATTCAAAAGGTGTGCATTTTTAACATGCCTGCCTTCTTGGAGGAGTTATTTCATGAAGAGACGTAATGAAAAAAACACAATATATATGGGTGTAAAGGTTGGAGGACTTGTTGCCCAGTACACATATTCTATGGACAAGAGATGCAGGGGATCAAAACACATGACCCATGATTGGCTAAAGATCTCTCTACTCCTGAGCCACAGCTGCCACCTGGTAGTGAATTAAATGTCTACAGACAGTTGATTAGCCAAGACATCAACTTAGTCTGTCTGAAATTAAATCAGGCGGCTTCACTATTCTGTGGTATTTTGTAGAAAAGAACCAAATATTTTAAAATAACCAGCAGATTCATCAATTACAATGACTGTTAATTGGTGCCCTGTTTGGATCACTCACTGAAAAGCTATTTTTTTTTTTAATTCTATGCTAGTGGAGCCCAACTTCAACCTAACACCTAACAGCCTTTGATAAATGTCGCCAACAATATAAAAATCTCCTTACAAGAACGTACTCGTTCAGAAACCTCTTTGGGCTGTTTCACAGAGCGATAAAGGATCCTACAGATCCATGTCTCAATCACAGATGAGGACCATTTCTCTTGGAGATGGTCTTTGACAGAATGAGACAAGTTAGACTCTCCTGGCAGATTGGTAAAAGGAAAAGGACGATTGGAGCTGCCACAGCTACACTGATGTGGAGAAGGAATCGATGGTCAGCTTTGATTGGACATCGAAGATAAACATCTCACATGGATCACAGTCACTTAGGTTTTCTGTGCTCACAAAGCAAACCAGCAATGAAAAAGGAGGAACTACAGCGTGTCCTTTGAGCATTATCAGTTACAAAACAGTCAAAACCATTTTCAAACATGCTCAAATTGTTACGGTGTTAGAAATGTATACACAAAACAGAAAACCATCCAATTTATTCACAGATACATAATAAAAAACCTTTTTTCAAGCTCAAATGACCCTGCATATCTCAGCAGCAGCGGCCTCACACACCGACATAACCCTCACTTATCCAGATTGCTGCTTTTTTATGTTTTTGGTAGTTTGACATTCACGAGTTGTAAGTGAGTTGACACAAAAATTAAATAAATAGAAATGACATAGTGAGAGCAGTTTCTATGGGAACAACTTTTGTGCCTCTGGGGAGCTTCTCTAGTTGTTGATTCATGTTCACTCGAAAAAAATAAAAAATAAAATAAACATGAGAAAGAAATTAATTAAATTTAAATCCTACTTTGAGTTCTGTTACCTTGGCCCTCGTGAATGTTAAATGGCTGACCTTATAAACTGTGGACCAACAGGTTTTGATTTGCATCCTTGATGAATATTTTGCATGTCGTAATGAGCTCCAGTAAATCAGACAGAATTACAAGCTGAGATATAAATGGATGATGACATGTATAAAGAGCTGTTGATTAATTCGTAAATTGGTCCACTGTTTACATGTAAATATGCAAATGTACAAATTGAACATGTACTAGTGCATTTATTCATGTGAGCCCGGGCACAAGGCTTCATGATTAAACCATTGTTACTGTCAAAGAGGCCTTAGAAGTGCTTCATTTGGGAAAGTGAATGTTTTGAGTGTTTGCTGCCGATTCTTGACAGTTTACATATAAGCACAAACACCATTTCAAACAGTTTTTTTTTTCTTTTTTGCACTTTTAAGCTTGTTTTCATCTTATTTGACAGTGATTTTATGTGTGCTAAGCTTTATGGTTTATCGTGTTCTTTATGAATTGAGTTTTGTTGTTTGTATTGTTTTGATGTTTCTCTGCCCATTATTTTAGACTAGGGAAAAAACACTGGGACAATAGGAGGGAAGACAGGCAATTCTAAGGTAAATGTTAGCCTGTTAATTCTAAGGTAAATGCAACACTGTATAAGTCCATTATGACAACGTAGGTATTTTAGTCAACAATGTAAGTTTCTGTTCATTTTTCACTCAAAACACTTGCTACAGAAGCAGGTGTGTTGTGCAGCAGCTGTGGATTACATAAACAGGGAATATACACATTCACATGCATAATAAATGCACGATATTTATTGAGAGGATGTGTGTTACAGATTGGTGCATTTACCAGAATCATCTGCTTTTTATAGGACGTCAAGCGTTTGTATTGAGGACGTTTACAAAAATTCAAAAAGAAAAAAACCATGATGAGACAAGAACTTTTCTGTGGGTAAGCAGAAAGGTCCTTTCACTTGGAGTCACTTTTTTGTTTTCCAAGAAGGATTAGGACAAAGGTTCCTCAGCGAGGATAAAAGCTGATGATGGGGAGAGGAAAAAAGAGCCCAAGGCGGCTCCGTGGTGTGGATGCTGATGAACTGATGTAGTAATTTGTTAATGAGATCTAAGCGAGCCCCTCTCTCTGGCTTTGTCCATATGAAGGGGCATCTGTCCTGCCTTAGGGTCTGTGACAGGAGGCCCTCAGTGGCCAAACTGGTCATAGTATGCGCGTGAGAGAGAGAGAATATGAGAAGGATGACACAGACCAACATCATTCTCACCTGACATCCAATGTTTCTCTACTTGAGGTGGAGGAAATCCAACTTGAGAAGAAGGTTCAAACTCACAAAGATGCTGAGCCGTTCAAAACCGTTTCAACACATTTATAAATAGCACAGGGGGGTTGAAGCACAGACGTTTGGCAGGTTGCCCTCTTCACTGTGCTGTGACAGAACTCTCTGCAGGCTTTTTATGAACTGTGTGCAATAACTTAATTAGTGAATTCATTGAGTGTAGCACAATGTCATGCCAAATCACTTTTTTGCCAAGCAGAGATCATTTTAAATGACAGGTTTAAACCATCTAAAGTCAACAAACCAGATTTACTCTAAAACTTAAACTAGACAAGTGTGACTTCAACAGTTGCCATGTAAATATTTTGATAGTTGAAAAAAAAAAAGGTTTTAATTACTACAGAAAATAGCCCGAAATTACTTTTTCCTATTTCATAAATTCATAACTCTGCATGTTAAAGCAAAAATTCCACAGGCGTGCAGAGCTTCAAGAAACGAACAGCTTTATAAAACATATGTTTTCAGACGTGGACATCTAAAAAAACAAACACAAGATCAAATACAAGCGTGTTCTTGTCTTTGCGTGTTTACAGTTGAAGGTTTCACTTTTACAGATCGAGTATCAAAGGGGGTTTCTTTAGATTATGTAGTTTTTTTTTTTTAACCCTAAAATGTGATAACGGTAATGTAACATCAGTAAACAATTAACTGTACAGTTAATTAAATGAAAAATAATGATAATCCCAGTCTGACACATAGTTCACCTTAAATCTACATGGAATTTCTTTAGGACAGCAGCTACTGCAGCATTTTAGTTCTGTTCCGTGTTACAGTACATGGTGTTATAGAACTTATGCTACTTTCACCTTGAAACTCCTCCGTCAGCCACACCCACACACACCCACACACACCCACACACACCCACACACACCCACACACACCCACACACACCCACACACACCCACACACACCCACACACACCCACACACACCCACACACACCCACACACACCCACACACACCCACACACACCCACAGTAGAGGACAGGCCAACTTACCCAACCTGTCACAGTGAACATCAAATGTCGACATCTGGGGACAGCAAGAATATAAGAGACTTCATGTGAAAGAAGTGTGTGTACTTCGACTTGTGTACTGTTTTACATGATTTGTCTTGGCCTGTTTTTGTATGGGAAGGGTGTGTCCCTGTAGTAGCCTTCTCTTTTATAATTTTGCTCATTCCAGAAATACAGTAGAAATACTCTGTTCTGTCCTAACAGAGTGACCATATCTGCCACACTTTTAAGATTAATATTCAAGGTATGTGGCCGTTTGCCTAACACCATCCCTCATCCAGCATCTATGTACTGCAGATAGCACTACAAGGCCTAACAGCACTACCCAGAGCGTACCAATTATTTTCAGAACATCTCCAAAGCACATTTCATCAGATGAAATACACTAAGACAAATATTGCTTTTGACTCTATGCAAGTTAGAATTTGTCTTTGACGTGTCCCACTTAGCCCTGTGACTACCATGTTCTCTTTAAACAGAAATCTTAGTCAAGAAAAGACAAGTCCCTAATTACTCCTTTGAAATAAATAAACTAAGAAATTATTAATGTTCTTGTAGAGGGGCTGACACTTTTTGGAGCTCACACTAGCACATACGGTAATGCACTTTATGATTCTTAATGTAACGCAAAGTCTTCAGCCAGCCATGGTAATTGTAGTAGTGCTTTAACTAATTACCTAAGTACAGACAACCAATTTAGTTGATAACAAGTCACATCTCCATGAAAAGGCTTCTTCATCTCGCACATTACATTATTGCTACACAGCAATAATGGCAGAAGCTCACACACTTGAAGAGTCTGGGGAAGTGTTTTTTTTTTTTTAAATGGTGGTTACATTATTTGATTGTTACATTGCCTACAATAAAAGAAAAAAGCCTGGAACAAAGTGATAACATATTGTCCAAACTTAACTATGAAAGGACTCAGGTTACTGGTACTGCTGTGAAGAAAAGTTTGATTCCTTGAAATTCAGCAAAAATTAACCAAAACTGTGAAGCTCTCTGCTTTGGCAACCCTGCTGCATCAATTGAGTTGCTTTTTTTGTAGTGAATAAAGGGGTTTTTCATGCAGTTCCCACGCCGTCTTAACTTAGTCTCACTGTCGGTTTTTATTTTTGTTAGGTTTAATCATTTTGCATAGAAATACACACCACTTCATATGATAGTCTTTCACCCCGCTGCACTGCTACCAGAGTCTCTGTCATGCACTTCAGCACCTCATTACAAACCTGGTTAAGGGTACACATGGCCAATAAATCACATTTCTCCAACAGCAAACAGATGTATATCTTTCTATAAATCCTCAGTCAAGATTATTATTTTGTCTTTACATGATGTTTGTATGTCAGGAAGCTGATAATAACCTCACATTACTGACAAGTAAAAGCACGTAAATTAACTGTAATGAATATTCATAACAAGTGAATACATTAAGCAGAAGCAGAGGGGAAAATACACTGAACTCATATTTTGATCACCATACACATTTGGCAGAAACATTAGTTAATATTAAAGAACTCACAGTTTGACAAATGCCTCCTCTTACTTTCAATTTCCCATCAGAACAGAAAGGGACATCATCAATCACCGCACTGTGTGAATTACTCAGCGAACTAAGTCACATTTTCAACTCGTCAGAGTCTAATCCGAGTTTTACTTATCTTAATAAAAATAAAGCTCAGCCAGTGGGGAAACATAATGTCATCATTTTACACTAATTCAACTGTATGGAGATTTGTTAGAATCCAGGACATTCTCAAGCTAGTGTACAAATATTTTATTCCTTACCAAATTTTATCATGTGACATAGAGCTGGCGAACAAAAGGGAGTTTGCAAATGCTTTCACTGGTTCTCATAAGCATGCTCATGGTTGCACTGTTTTTGCCAGGTAAGCTGGTGTAAAAGCAAACTGTGACATGGGAGAAGTTTTTAAAATAATTTTAAAAAGAGCTTGTTGTTAAAGTAAAATAAATCTACATTGCTATTATCTGGTTTGCCTGCAGTTGTGAAAATTGTGATCTTGTGTAAAATATCCTTGACAGTCATTCAAGGCATCTAACATCTGCCGTTCGGTAGTGTGTATATGGAAAATGCTACGCTGTCTCATTCCATTTTTGCCTCAAAGAGAAACGAAACAAGTATGATAACAAGCAACATCCACTTCACTTTGTTGTCACAGGTCTATAAGTGGAAATGCCAACTCTATTCTGCAGAAAATAATTTCTCCTCAAAAAGTCACCAGAAGTTGCCAGATGATATCACACTAATTTGCAAAGGAATGCATTATTCTGCAGTACACAGTAACTCTGCATGAGAAATTCTGTGATTATCATATCTTACTGGACTCAACCAACGAATGGAAAAAATTGGTAGTACCAGCTGGGTCCCAAAGAACAAGTCACTATAATTAATTAGAGAAGCGGATTTGTCATTCGCTACATTATGTATGCTTTAAAAAAAAAAAAAAAGAATTAGAAGAGGAAAAATTCAGTTGCATTCAAGTAAACATTGGCTGTAAATGTGGTTTTAAAGCAGCAGAATGTTGTCTGGAAATCAGGTCATACTCTGTACCACACAGTCTCTCAACTGGTAAAGAATGACTCAAAGCATCCAGTAAAATATCGTTTGCAACTGGACTTGCCTCAATTTTTCTATATAAGGCATTAAAAAAAAATTGCAAATGAAAATCGTAGGTTCACGGTGACGTTTAGTCTTTATCTTACTTTGCATTTCTCCAATTATAATCACTCCACTCTGGGATTAACTGCTTCAGTTAGAATTGGGTTCAGGTTGGAGTAGAAGCAGGGGTGGACTGGGAGTCAAAAATAGCCCTGGACTTGATGATGCCATCGTTGATAGTTTTTGAGAAAATTATTTCCCCTCACACCACCATTTAGTGCCCTAAAAATCATATTAGCTGTCAGTTAGGTTAATGCCGTTATTTAAACTGAAGACGTGACAAATGAAACTGATGCCGACGCCTTTTCTCTCTGCAACCCAAAAACCACTGTCTGTGCCGAAGATTGTGTATGTTCAGCAAGAGGTATCACTCTGTAATGCCTCTGGAATATAGGAGTAGACTGAGAGTCTCTGTGGTCCCAAAACTCCCAAAAAACAGAGTGAAGCCTTTATTTGTAATGAATCCCCCATCTGATCAAAGCTTCAGTTTTAGTATACCACCACAATTATTGTGAAATTCTGTGGGAAACACTGATGTTAGGCTATTGCAGGAGTTCTAACAATAGCCAACTATAGTCATGAGGCAATTACATGAATACTGACGTAGTAACTCATTTTTCCCCAGCTTACCAATTCTGTAAAACTGTCAGGTCTTCTCATTCACATCTGTCCTCACAGGGTCTGTCTGCTGCCACCCGTCCCTCCCAGTAATGACACTTCCCTGTTGTTTTCTCCAAACTGAGCTGTTTGGAGACAACTGCCTCACTCTGGACTATTCTAATCTACAGGCACAATGAAGTGTGAGATCTGTCTGAACATCAGACATTCAGGGCTTTTCCAGAGTACACAGATGACCAGTCAGCCTCTTAGTTAGGGTTGGTGGTAGGAGTGTAACCGTGAAACAGCCAGGCAAGAATCAACTGGGACTGACTTGATTTCAGTGGAAACCAGTAGAGTAAAAGCAAGTGCTGATGTTGTTCTGATGTTGTTTTTGTCTGCCAGTGTCTCAACTCAACTGTCCGGCCATAGTATAGCATGTAAATAAACATCCTCAACATGACATAGCCCAGATCCACAGCCCAGAGATTTGTTGTTGGAGTGACAGATGAGAGATGAATGGACAGTGAATTAGATTTTTGCATTTGTCTCATTGCAGCGCCGGGAAAGCTAATGCCTTTTTAATCAGTAATGTGAGGCCTCTGAGGGAGATCAAGTCTCCCTGACGCGCCAACTTAAATGTAAAACTAGCTCACATCACTCACAGATTACATGTTGCATTGTTAAAGTTTATAGCCAATGTGACATTTGCAAAAGGTGGGAGCTACTGTAGGCAAGTGAAAAATGATGTGCTCTGTGGAGAGATAATGTTCACCCAAGCAAAAAGCTCACGTCTATTCGGTTTATAAAAAGTGATTTTGAGTGGCACACATAAAACTCTGGAAAGAAATATAAATCCAAGATAATTTAAAAAATGAAATTAAAAAATGCATCCAAAAAATGTGAAGTAGGGGGCAGAGAAAACCAAGTAAGCATCAGCCTATTAAAAATCTAGTCTTTCATTCTGCCTCCGAGTTTCTCTGTTCATCTAAAAAAAAGTTTTTTTATGCAGCTGAATTCACAATGGTTGTTCTCATTTAGAGGTGGGTTTTGTTAGACTGAGACTGTATAAGGTAAAAAATAAAAATATACCAGTGATTTAGTTTTAGCTAATGTCAAAAGGACTCAAACAAATTGTTTCTCTTTTACATGTTTTCTGTTTTGAATGTCAGACATAAGAATGGATAAGACAGGAAGGGCTTTGAAATCATTATATAGTTGTTAAACAGAAGCCCACTGGTCACTGTTGAAATCTAAGGCCTGACATTGTCTGACAAAGTGAACATACATACATACATACATACAGGTTTATGACCACAGTTGTTTGAACAATAAAAATTTTTCACTAACGTTAATGCCAAATCACACACGTTGGAGGATTCAGAAAGTAATACTGATGGGTTTACTTTTAGCACTGTGAGTCATTCTTCTCTCCTCCTTGTTTATAGTATCTAAAAACAGTATTCAGAGAGGCCTTTTACCCTGTGGATTACACTGCTGTAATTTTGTACTCGCTGTCCTCCCACTTGTAGGTATAATAGTTAGCAATTAAGGAAGTCATTTAGCAGTTTTAAAAGCATAGTAGTTGTGTTGGATTTTTGCTTTCTCCATAGTTATGTTTCAGCCTTAGAAGGTATATTTACTGACCCAATAGAAATTTAGCATGTTTCTGGATGAGTTAACTACTTTGAAATGCCTGTAGCCTGAGGCGGCAGGAACCCGGGCACACAAAGGCCAAAGACTTGGCTATAGTTCTTCCTTAGTTTATGCTCACCGCAAAGAAAGAATTCACTCAGCCTTTGAGAGAGAATGGAGATTTGTCATCAGCAAAACCCTGTCATCCTGAGGTAGCGCAACCAAACTAATTTAAACATTGCTGTTCTTTTGAGGATATTGCCCCATTTTTATATGTGTGTAGCACTGAGTGATGGACAAGGCTCATCTCATACAATCACGGGTTGTGGAAACTGTTGAAATACCCTACTGCAATAAAGAGCGTAGATGCTGCTGGACAAACAAACAAATCCCATTGCAAGGATTTAGAATTTATGATCAGTCTTCAAATTGTGATCTGTTAACTACTCAAAGACTGACTTTTATTAGCAGAATTATTTGTCAGGCAAATCAATTTATTTCTTTCAACTTAGTGAATAATCGACACAATGGAGTTTAAAACTTACTCTCTCAACAAGTTACAAAAAAAGGAAGATTACCTTTTTATTTTCGAAATTAATAGTATTAAAGTCTAAGAATTATCCAGTTCCATTAGAGTTTTGTCAAATAGTTCAAAAGTTCTCATGACATAAGTTCGTTGACAAATATGTATGATGAATAATATTAAGACAGCAAAGTCTGTCTCTGAGGTCTGCTCCTTTTAATTTAAACCAGGTGGTCAGACAAGCTGCTACTCCAAAAACTGTAAATTATCAACAGTCTCTGTCTGTAGATATCCTCCAAAACTGTGTGGGTGTGGTTTTTGATGGATAACTCCACTGCTTCCTTTGCACTTCAGACATGTTTTAGCAATGGCACGTTCATTAACTGGCCAGTTGCAGAAGCAGATCGGTACTTGGAAGGCGATCGTGTGCACAAACTGTGAGGGACTTTTTATTATCTGAGCAGAGGAGAAAAAGAAAAAAATCTCTCTGAAAGCAAACACTGAATGCAAGTCTAGCTATAGAGAAAGGGTCATTTTAGGGATATTTGAAGAGACAAAAACATTGAGAAAGAAAACAAATACAGAAATATAGGTATTCTGCCGGCTCCCCAAGTATGTCTGGTATTCAGCAAGAGAAAGAGCTTCTGCAGCACAGGGCATAAAACTTTCATAGCTCTGTCGGGATGCTGTGTTTCTGCTGGATTATTTATCAAATAGTGAGAAGCTGTTTATCACACAGCTAATACTTCTCTACTCAGGTAGAAGCCCGGCAACTTCACATATATTGGGCTCATAATAAATATTAATTTGGTTGAGAGCAACTTAAAGAAAGAAAAATGGATGTGCCACATTCATTTGACCTAAGTGTGGAATACTTTGGATGTTTTGCAGCTCAACTAGAGAGCTCTTCCTCTGATGTTGGCTAAAAAAAACATATGTGGCATAAATGATTTAATGACGACATTATTAGAGATGGATACAGTGTAGTGTTGGGATTTACCCGAGCTGAAAGACATCGGATTCTGTACAAAGCGAAATAAAAATCAAGCAAAAACAGTACAACGATGCCAAAACAACAGACCTCCTGCCATCAAAAGCACTCCCTGTTGCGGTAATCATAGGTCATTGCTAATTGACCCTACTGAGCTTTGAGGGCATTGTTTTGACTTCACAACACAGTCATTATCTCATCTTAATTAATCCCTGTACGGTACAGCTGCATGGTGTAGAAAGGGCTAGGTATTATAGACCCAGGCAGTACAGACCTGTCAGGGGCCACTTTGTTGTTTACCACAATATATGGCCCAAGAAAATTAATAAGGTATCTTCAATAATGGTGGTACAGCTATAGTAAACAAAAATAATTAATCACAGGTGAAGAGGTGACTATCCAAGTTTCCCTGTAGTTCATAGACCTAGTGATAAATTGAATGAAGATGATGGATATAATACCTCATACTGCGATCCTGGTAGTCAGAAATATGTTAATGTTTTATCTAAAGTCTGTCCCTTCAGGAATTTGCAACAATTAATGCAACTTATCTCCAATGAATATGGGGGACTTTGCAAAATAAAACATCACAAAAACACTGCAGCTTACGTCACATTTTCTTCAGAAAAGCTCACATAAAAATCAGCCATTTTACATCTTAAATCACAAAAATGTCTGAAATCTAGGAGAAACTGATAAATACACTGGGTGCAGCAAGGGTAATTAAGACAACAAGAAAACTGACAACATGTATGAAATAGAGCACAATCAGGCTCAAGTCGTATGAACAGGGATTCTGTAATGTCTATAAAGTCTCAAGAGCAAGTTCGGTCTCTGAAGCAACAACAGTATTGTTTCAATGTCAGCTGTCACCTTTTCCTTGGAGACGTCAACATGCGAGTGTTGGTAGTCGACAATATGTGGTAATGGTGTGAAGACAATGAAATAACACCCACAGCAACTAGTCTTACCACTTATTAATTTACTTAGTATTGAGCAGCAAATACACTTGGACACTTAATAGCAAGTGTCATATTTTGTCCTCAATACTCGAGCCGTGCAAAAATAATTTTCTCATCTCTAGAACAGGGAGCTTTGCATTGTAGGAATGTTAGCAGAAAGTACATGCTGTGCAGACTACTTTTTCAGTTCCACTGTGGAGGTTTTGATAGCATTATATAATGAATAGATTCAGACAGTACTACTGAATGACCAATACACTATATAGTGAGCAGTGGCTGATTTTGGACAGAGCCCGTGTCTCCATAAACGTCACAGCACTAGCCAAAAGTTACTGTGAGACGAAAATTGTCCAGAACACTGAAAAGGGGAAAACAGATTAAAAACTAGCTTCCAAAAAAAATGTCTAAAATCTACACAGACAGACTACACCATCAACCTTCACAAGGACATCATTGTTTTTTTATTTTTACTTATACATACAAAAATCATGCTTAGTGGCGGCAGTGGCTTACTTGGTAGAGTGGCCACTTACCGGCAGAGGTAGGGTCGGAGGTTCCCGCCTCGCTCTTCCCGACCGCATGCCGAAGTGTCCCTGAGCAAAACACTGAACCCCAAACAGCCCAGCCCCATCCCCAGCTCAGGAAGGAGATCCGGGGTAAAAACTGGTGTAAAAATTATGCTTGAAAGCAGGACTTTTCTTACAGTAGATGAGCAACATGTAGGTCATTAAAAGATAATCACTACTGTGTAGTTCAACCTGATCGGGGGAAGTTGTGCTTAGCAATGAGCATCTGTGTGTGAATTGGAGCACCAGAGTAAGAAGGTCCTGTCCTGGAGGAGGTAGAAGTCAAACAGCTGTCAGGGGATCCAATTATGGTCATGTTCCTTTGCCATCCCACAGTGTACACTCACATGTTGTGTCTTTCTCCCCTAAAACCTTCCCTCTACACTCAAGTTAAGCCGCCTTGCCTGCAGCGCTTGTGAATATTTGAAAGTATTGCCGGAGGATGAGAACGAGGCTGGCATTTCCCCTTCAAAAGAAGTGGCTGGGTACCCTGGTGGCAGAAAGTGTCTGCCTGAAAACAGAGCAATAAAGCCAGTAAATACATAAAAGGCCCTCTGTGCTTTTGTCACCATTAAAAAGAAGGTGTCCAGCGTGGTGTCCCAGTAGGCTCAATATTTTAAGAAACAATGACAGGAAGGTGAATGAACTGAAAACAAAAAAAAATCCTGAGTTAAATTGTCAGCTGGCACCAACAGCTAGGATTTTATCATCCATCTCCCTGGGACATGAAGAACTAAATTCCAATATGTTTTTCCGGTTCCAGCAAAAGATGTTTAAACAACCCTATAAAATCTTATAAAAGATATTTAATTAAAAAAAATTGTAAAATTAAGTTGCATTCAATATACTTACCTACACTTTAATTATAGCTAAACTTGAAAGTTCAATTAAATTTCATTGAAGACTACCTCCCACACACCACTGATTACAAAGACAGAGATTTGCAACCAACAAGGAGAATTAATGATGGGCCCAAGAACCGCTGATACAGACAATGTGCTATATTATTGCAGTACCCCCAATAAAAGTGACTGAGATGCAAAATACCAGCAGTCATCTTTGGCCTCAGCAAAGACGTTCTGCTACACAATCAGCATTAACCCCCTTACAACACGCCAGGGATTAGATTCACATACTGTACAATTAACCGTGCCCTGTTTACCTTTTATGCACCACTGGTCACTTGGCAAACTGTACATAGTCACATCAGCCTAAACCTTTTAAAGCACCTGCTTCTAAATAATATGTTGCAACATGTCATTAGGAGTTTTAAACAGCAGAGGAAAGCCATTCTTCTGAAACGAACACAGCCACAACTGATGCCCTTGAAAGAATGAAACTGACCTCGTGGAAAAAAGAATGGAGGCCCAGTTACACACAGCCAATGCTATATACTTAACAACTGTGACTATTATTCAACTAAACCCCTGCAAAAAAAATTCTTGGGGAAAACATAGAAGTGCAAAATAGCATCCATTAATCTGAATAGTACATGTTTAAATTGTCCTGTCTTAGATTTAGTTAAACTTACATGTGAATACAGAGGGTGAACAAGGCATTTCGGCTGTGCCTTCCAATTACCGTATACTGAAGTAGGCGTAGTTTAAACATTTTTGCACATTTTCGTCCCCTGCAGTGCTGATATTTAAGCTTGAATTAAATGTGTTTTTAAATGTTTTTAAATGATCTTTTGTTGAACGCTCCCTATACTCTTTCCTTTCTTTGAATGGTTTAGTCATTGAATGGGTTTCCACATGATGTCCATCTCTTGTCAAACCCCAGTCCTCTCAAAGAGCAAAGCCCAAAGCATTATCAAGCAATTTGCTAAATTATTTTATAATTTAGTAACACTTAAACTAGTCACTACATTAAAGAGAAGAGGGTTTTCCCTGTGTAATGCAATACACCATTCAATCAGATAACTCCCACTGAAAAGCTTTAATAACTGAACGCAGGATATGTACAGAGTTAATATTTGGCACGTAGGTCCATATCCTCATCAGTCTGAAATTTACAGAGTTCAGCGCAACAAAGGCTTGAGTGTGACAACAATACACCCACCCAAATCATGTTAAAAACAGAGCCCAACAGCAGCTGGGTCAACTGGAATCTACTATGTGTTGATCAGCCATAAGCTCCTGAAACATGTGGTCCTTCCTGTCTAAGGCATTTTATGAAAGGACTATGACAGACATGGAATTCACCATCAGAGTCATGCACAAAGTCACAATAAACACTTTAAAGCATAGATAACCAGGAAATGAAAACACAGTGCAATAGATAGACCAGATTGTGCAGCACTGGTAAAGGCAACAGTTAGAAGCATAAATGATTATAGCATCAAAGCAAGCAGTCACATTAAAACACACTGATTTAAGATGAATCGTTTTATCTAATTTTGGGCCAATAGGAAGTGTGGACAGAATGTGCATGTGACCACGTAGATTATGCATGACAAATGCCATGTTGAGCATGCCATGAGGGAAATAATTGTGCCATTGAGCGGTGTGCAAGAGAACAATAATGTTTACATCTCTAAAACCAATTTACATAATTATCTTCACCAAGTTTGCATGGAGCCAATGGGAAATCCCCCCCAAAACAACAGCAGCAGCAGCAGCAGCAGCAATCCAATCAAGAGGTAAATATGCCTCAAAACTAATTCAGCTCCTAACAACCATAGTACTTAAATCATCAGGATTCATTTCATCACTAAATACATTAACAAAATGAAAGCATAAATACACATGCTGCACAGCCCTGAAATAAATTCAGCCAGTAGTAAGGAAGTTAATTCACAAGTCTTATAAACATGGATATGGGTATATCAAGCAGCAAAAAAAAAAAAAAAAAAAAAAGCAAAACCAAACAGATGCCAAGAGATCGTCAACAAGCAGAGCAGTTACAGCAGCCAGCAGCATAACAGCTCACAGCAAAGCCAAGACATCAGCTCACAGTACACACAAGCAGCACCTTACCTCGATATTGGCAGGCCAGGAAACTCTATTTCCAGCTTGTAGCGACATTTGGAGGCCCACACCTGATGTGATTAAAGACTGCAGAGCAAACATCCCTATTTTTCCAAAAAGTCAACAAGTTGACAGCATATGTATCATATGTGGAGATAAAAGTACAAAAACTGATAAACACTTAATTAGACCAATAGCTAATCCTGGTGCTCAAAGACCCCACTCTGCTCTGCTTGTTTTCACACTATCCCTGCCCCACCCACAGCTGATCACCTAGACCAGGTGTGTTTAGTCAATCACAAACTCGAAGATACCAATTCAGTTTGTCTCCTCCCCTGATTCCATCCTTATCTAAAATGGTATGTTCCATTAAAAAAAGAGAGAGCCATCAAGCGATGAATGTCACGTGTTGACCACTCCTCTCACCTGATTGGTTCGTGAATCAACTGGTTTGTTCCACTTTATATTGGAACTTGAAAATGTATTGCGTTTCTAATTATTCAATTTGTTTGTTTCTTCCACCATATGTTTGAGGTGTTGTGGTTCAATTTAAGTTTGTTGTCATTTTCACACGTGTGAATATTAGCAATGAGATGGCTCTGCTTAACTGCTCTTCTCTGAGCAGCAATCCGCAGGACTTGTGAAATGCAAAGGGGAAAATCTGAAAGTTATCTGACAGGACATGATAAAAGAGCTTGGTTTCCTTTCAAGAGAAAACCTTTTGCACTCCGTCTCCCACTTTTCCAAGTTAATGACAGTGTCACGCTACTCCCTGTGCTTGGCAGGCTGTTACCCACCCATCGTCTCTGAAGCGCATAACCTCATTAGTTAGTGGACTATATGCAAGGTGTACAGGGGCTGCATGGTTTTTAATGAATAGAGATGAGTAATGCTACTTAGTTTAATTTATTTGACAAGAAGGGAAATGTCTCTGCTTTAAGGCATTTCCTGTGAAGCATACCACAATAAAGTCATATCCAAGTCCAAGTCCATCTACCTCTCCTTATTTCTCACTTCATAACTCATGTTTTTTCAAATGAAAATGCCCATATTCATTATGGACACCCACAGTTCTATTTCATTTCACCTGGGGTCCTCCTGAGAAGCCTGTGACAGGCCTGAAGATTGCCTGAATTTCCCATTTTCACCTGTATCACCTCTGCATGCCTCTGGAAGTGGGCTGAAATTCTGAGAAATTAAAAAAAAAACAAAGTTTCAATTTTTTCTAAAAATAACAAAACATGACAAAAGCACATTTGTTTCACAATCATACTTTATTTTCAGAGAACGACAACCAGCGAAGTGAAAACAAACTGAGAATTAGGTTTCTCTTTTATCTCGTACTGACATCAGCAGCTTTATGTTTGTGCGTGTAAGTGTTGGTGGCGTCAACTTTCAGTGGACAACCTTTCACTTTAGAATTACCCATGTCTTCGCCTATGGCCTGTCACTAATGGCAGAGCACAGTCCTTTACTCTGATGTTTAACATTTTGACTCTTGCTAACATTTAACCACTGAAAGTAAACCTGCCAGGAGATTATTGATCTAACATGCAAGCAACTTTTTATGAAAACAATATATAAAAAAAAAAACACAACAAAAAAAAAAAAATCCAAAACCAAACAATTGTCAAATGTTTTGCTTTGACCTTTATTGCTGTTGCACATTGCTTCCTTAAGATGTGTGATTACCTTTGCGGGGACATGATTAACAGAAATCAAAACACATACTGTAAAACCAATTAAATTATAAATAGCGTCTAAATCCAGTCTAATGTTCATTCAACATTAATAACTAATGCCATTTAAAGTGCTCCTGATAATGTTTTTACAAAGCTTTATTTGCTTTTTTCATTTGCATAAAAGGTCACTCAAAATACAGTGTAGCATTCCCTCAGCTTTTTGCTTCAAACAGTATTGCACAGCATACGAGAGACGGCGCTTAACATCTGAAAGCAGCTATAATACTGAAGGAGATTATGTAGTGATAAACACAGTGACCTTGTATATTACGGGATGATATGTGAATAGCTACCCTATGGGATGTTTCAGTGGACAATCGAAACTTGCCATGGAAATTAAAGTATATCAACAGACTGCACCATGTCTGCTGTTGTTTGGGTAACATATACACTAAACAACAAGTGTAAACTTAGTTTTAAAAAAGTGGAAAAATGTCTTTGCAGCATTATGTTTGTGTTCATCAGGAGCAGGAAGAGGAGGCTAAGAAACAACTGCTCCTGTTGACGGAAAAATCACAAGCTGAAAACACATTGACATTATAATGATTTTATGAACATGTAAATATATTCACTTTCCTTTTAGCTCTCCACTAACTCTTAAAGAAAATTTCAGGTTCATAAGCTGATGAAAGCTTCACTATGCTTTCCAACTTCCTGCAGACTTCATTTAACTATCTGCAGTATGGTGCTGGGCAGGTACTGTACAATGGATTAATCAGAATACTTTTGCTGAAAATATGCAATTGTTTTTTTAAAGGCACTAAAAGCTTTGTAGACCAGAAGAGAACAGCACAATTAGTTGCTGATTATATTCAGACACAGTAATTTGATCAACTGATACAATTTAAAAGTATTAATTGTAGCAGCTTTCAGGTAAAAGCAAAAGTTTAAGCTGCAAATACACTATTTGCAGTAGCTCTACTTTATTCAAAATATCAGTGGATTTCCTGGTTACAAGTCAAGTGTAATGCATCTAGGTTGATATGCATACAGAACAACAGGGCCCCTTTGGTAACTTTTCTTCTTGTTGTGCAATGCAGCTTAATAATTTGAGTCTTCTCACAACAAAAATGATTCAAGATCCTGCAATAGAATTGATTCAAATTGCTGCAGAGACTCTTCACCCCAGTTGTGGTTTTGTTATAGCATAGCTAGCAAGACTTATTGGCTTCAGTGCCAAACTGAGCAGGAACATTGATTTGGAGATAGGGAATACAGCACAGGGAGAGAAGGATGGCACAGCCCAGCTTTCCCTGGCATGAATTTGCTTTTGGCCTGTGGGCAGACACCTCTCTCTGTATTTTTCTCTCTCTCTCGCACACACACACACAAACTCTTCCAAGACAGAATCACTGGCAGCCAGAGGTGTCTGGAGACACACACACACACACACACACACACACACACACACACACACAGTAGTGGGCAACATTGATTTCCTGTTTGGCATTACTAAGCAGTGACTGACACAGCTGAGGGGACCAGGCTATCCTCTGGACCACAGTGCACACAAACAAGCATTATATACCTTCATAAAACATTCACAAGCAGAAAACATGCTAAACACAGCCAATTTTGATCCTTCCCACTTTCCTCACAACATTTCCTAATCTTGGCCCTTTCCTCCTGCTCCATTATATTGTCCCTCTACTCTGCATCTTCCTCGTCCTCTGCATGTATCTTTCTCTGTCTGTGTTTCCATTTTCATTAAAGGAAATAGGTTTTTCTTGGCTTCATGGAGCGGTGTTGACTGCTTGGCTGGTTTGGCACAATGTTGAGCCATCCAACAGGTAAACATGGATCCAAACACACACACACACACACACACAAAACCAACCAGCCACCCCAGTTTCCACACTAATCTAGAGATGGCCATTGTTCTTCGGCGACAGCGGACAGATGGATCGATGTGTATCTGGAGAGCTCATATTGTGAGAGCTATCAAAGCTCCACTTTTGTGCACTTTGTTATAAAATTAAAAGTGTGTGTTCGCGAAGCCTTTGTGTGATAACTAACAATTGATTTGTGTGCTGTGTCAGTGTTTGAGTTTTACCAGAGTTTCTGTTCACGCGTTCACTATGTACAGTACCATGTGTGTCTGCATGTGTATGCATATGGTGTGTGTGTTTGTGTGTGTGTCTCACTCTGTGTAGGGTGCATTACTGGACGCAGCAGACCGGACAGTGCCTGAGGCGTACACCAAGCGGTCACGCAGCGTGACAGAGAAGAGAGCAGAGCTGCTGTCAGAAGGCCTTTTTAACACACTGCTGCTCTCCGTTTGGGGACATTTTGGGAGCATCTGACTGCAAAAGGAGAGAAGTAAACAATTCTCCAAGAGTCCCACAGAAACACCACCTAAGCCCCAAAGGCTCCCTACCTGAAAATATTGCTTTAATATCTTTGATGTTCCCAAAGAGATGTGCAAGATAGCGAGAGAGGCAGAGGAAGAGGGGGGGGGTGAAGTGAGCATCTCAGACATTCAAACACACACCAGTCAGGAGCTTCACACAGCTAATGAATCACAGTTAGTTGATGTTTCTGTGTGTTGGTCACTGAAGGACAAGGTTCAAGCAAGTCAGTGTGCGTGTTGAAAAAATATCCCTCGAGTTATTTAACTGGATTTAAACATTTTTTTACGTTAAATCAACTGTCACTTTTCTTAACTTAAATTTGACTTGTTAAATATTTTTCCATCAATACCTTAAAATTAGGCAGCAACTGTAGCAATTTATTAATCTTTTCAACATTTTTGCACTAAATGTATTTTCACTGGAACAAATGACATTTCTTTACCTTTATGTCAGATTATATGTGATGCGTCAGTGAAATCTTAAAATAGCATTGTTGCATATCGTTTCCTCTCTCATCCTTTCTTGTACCTCATAACCGCGTTCTATCAAAAAACGCACAAACTAATCATGAGGTAACAGACACTTCAGAGTACTTTGCATGTGTTAGTGCATTATTATAAGGAAGACTCCAGTACACTGTGTCGGAGAACAATCAAGTATGTGAGTGCCTTATTACTCTGGTCTTTTCTGCTACATTATGAAAGCTTATTCCTCACTTCAGCTCTGTTTCTCCTAATTAGATCTCTGCCAACAGCACGGTATTATTTTTTTAGAAGCTCATACTTCCATCTGAATTGCTTTTACACAGAAGCTATGCAACCCCTTCTGCTATTATAAGCAGGGTTCAAAGTATCGCAGCATGTAAAGGTAAGAGAGCTGAACTAGAAGCATGTATGCACCTACAGTGTGGAGCAGCTTTCCTATTTGTCCCTCACCTCTAGGTCTCTCATCTCTCTCTCTCACCCACAAACACAACATTTCACTGTGGAAGTAACAACTCCAAGGTGTTTTAACTCATTCTCTTTCCTCATTCCATTTATTTATTTATTTCCCTTTCCCACTTCTTGCTGTTGCCTCTATCTTCCCTTGGGCCTTCTAAAACACAGCAAAGGTCACGTTCATGTCACCTCAGTGTGTAAAACCAAATGCAGCTGTGTGTCAGAGGGCACAATCGTGTGAGGACAATTCAACGCAGACTTATGAAAATAGCCAGCAGGTATTTCGAAATAAACAAAAAGCTGACTTCGGTTAATGGTGACAGTCGGCAGCATCCATGTGCACATGCAAAGCCAGGAAACTAGGCATTTATTTTTCTGTAAATTCCTCTAAATCTAAAACTGTTTTCCACTGCATTGTAAACTGTTGTGAAGATCCTGCTACATACCATGTGTCCATAAACTGGTCAGGTTGGAGACATGGAAGCCAATTTAGAAACAATACTGTACAGTAGTCACTAAACCAGTGTCAGTCACACAGGCAGCCCCTGAATGATTCATATGGGTTAATGAGCTCAGTGTATGTTCCTTTGAAACTGAAAAGGTAAAGCAATTACACTCATCACTAGGGGGGAGAAGGCCATTAAGGGGAATATGAATGTCAGACTGATTCCAGTCTTAAGTTTTGACGGGTAGATTTAAGCTCCTCAGGGAATCTTTGGCTTGGGGAGGCATGAGCGACTCAAAGGACTCAGGATCTTGGCTGAGCCGGGGTCTTTAAACGTCCCCTGGCCAGGCTGCTCCCGGCATGAGCTGGTGCACCGTGGATGCCTGCAGTGGTCTGGTGCTCTGTGAAGCTGAAGCAGTGAAGTGTGACATAGACTTGGAGCCTGCACCTGGGGTTCAGCGTTAAAGCAGGGAAGGCCTCTAGACGGAGGGGGCAGCTGCTTGGTCCGGTTCGCCAGAGCCCCTAAGGGACTCCCTGGCTTTAGAGAGGCAAAGCCACCAGTGCCCCCTGACATAAGTGCAGGGAGAGACACGCGCTTATGAAGGCGAGGTTGCTGCAGCATGCGAGGGCAAGTTGACCCGGCAGACCTAGGAGCATTAGAGTTCGGCAGTAGTGCAGCGGGGCCTCTCCACTCACGCTGCACTGCAGACTGAGCTGCAGATGCTAACCTGTCTCTGCCAGTTACTCCCTTTGGAGCCTCAGAGGCTGGGCAATGGAGGTGGGTGCTGAGAAGATCACTCAGCTCGTCTGGGTCTGTCGGGCCGGACACATCTGCCATAAATCGTTCAACAAAATGGTCCGCATTTATGTGGGTTCCTTCCTCTGATCTGCTCCTTCTGAGGTCACTGTGGCCCTCGATGAGGGGAGTTTTTACTAGTCTTCCCTGGTGCGGGTGCTCGTTGAGGCAGAGGTTGAAAGGCTGTAGTATTTGAGGCTGTAGAAAAGAGGAAAAATACATCAATAAGATTTTTCCTTTAAAAAAACGGTGTAAAAGAGACATGGAGCAGTCAGTGTAAAAGGAGGAAGAACTCAGTTGTTTTAACATGTTCACCCCACCACACCGCTTTTTTTTGTATATTTCATACCAATAGAATCTAGATTTTGAATACTTTGCAGCTATGATGGAAATTCTGAATCAAAACTTGAACTGAAAATTCTGCCTCTCTTTGATTCTTAGATTTGCTTATTTAATATTGCAGCTTGTTTCCACTACCAGACACTGAACTATTGCTAGAGTGGAAGAGGTGCAGCCACAGAGAAAGCCCTGATTCAGCATTTAAAAACAGGCAGTGGAGAATAACCTTAACATGCGAGTGCCTGGAATCTACTGAAGTCTCAGTCATTTCGTGATTGCTGCTGCAGATGAGCTTCAAAACATTTAAACTGAAAACCATGATGCCTTTCACACATGTGCCAAGCTGTTACCACATGGAATTTAGATCAACCATGGTGCTGAGGACAAACAGAGATTATATATAAGCACAAAACCATAAACACCTGCACAATCTATTGTGATCTGTTAACACCTTGCAGCAATTACTGTCTTAGTGTAACTTAGGTTCAATATTTGTGCGATGTGTTTAAGGGATGCTAATTATGCAGCATGATAACTTTAGCTATTGCTTCAAAAGGGTCATTATGATATAAGCGGCAGCATTTCCTTCACCACAAATTCTGGATATTATTATGCGGTACGCTCTACTTCGAAGGGAAATGCAGATATTTTCCTTTTACGAGAGGGGTCAAAATATTTCTAGGGAATGTGTAGCACTATAAGATAACCTTCACATTTTTATAGCAGCCATTCGGGACCACATTTCCAGACAATTTGCAGAATACAACAGCAACAGTGCTTATTAGTCCATCCATCTAACCAAGAGGTTTCAAACCAGGAAAGAAGTCAATACTGAATGCCATATTACTATCTTATCCAATATAAGAACATTTTGTGAATGCCTTATGATCTCAACATCTCTCAAAACATACTTCAAAAGTTAAATCTGCTCAGTTTGAGACTGATTTTTCACAGCATGCTGATGTTTTTGTTGATAAGAAATCACAGGACTTTGGCCTTTCCCATTGTTGAAGAATCTAGATCCATCTTGAACCATCTAAAGCTACTAAAAAGCATGAACTCAGATTTAGCAGGAAGATACCCACTGTGAGTTGAAAGGAACGGATCTCAGAGGATGTGAACATATACTTTGGATGTGCTGATCAGCGTGTTCTGCCTCTTTCTACCATCAGTCATTTAATGTGAGTGGGAGCAGATGTCCATGGCCACAGCTCCATCTCCTGGTCCCCTGCCACAATGCGTCCATTGGTCTAAAACCCTTGTCCACCTCTTAATCTTAGTAATAAGGAAGGAGAGAAATGCAATTTTTAAGAGCTTCTAATTTGCATACTCCTAAATAAAGGATGCTTTGTGCCTTCATACAAATACCTCTGATTAGTCTGCCACTCAAACTACGGGCATGTTTTTATAAAGTCTTTTTCAGTCTGGACACTTCTCATTCCTACCATGATTCACGCTCAGCAATAAGCACTCCCTAATGACTCCCACAGTTAAAAAAACAATCCACAAATTACAGAATTCAACATCAAAAGGTTGAGTGAAATAATTAATTAATCTTAATTCCTATTTTGCTCCTGTCTCACTCATAACAAGGCACAACCCACTGGAACTTGCTATTTTTTAATTTGGGCAATGTGGTAAAAACACAAGCTGTGTCCAGGGTTATAAGTTATAAGTATAGGACACCTTTAATTGACATATTGTCAGTAATTGCTGCATTTATTTATAGCTGACCCACCTGGAAGTGTTTGAGTGATGCAAAAAGCTATAGTCAATAATTATTGGCCTTTACCTCTGTCTGCTATAGACACTAATAATTAGCAGCAATTTCAGCATTTTAAGCCCTTCGTTGCACTGCCAAAAAGTAAATATCGCGGCTTAATCATGATAGCTATCACTTTAAGAGAATATAATCAGTCTAACCAAGAAAAGCGGCAATTTGAGGCAGCTGGAAGATGGCAGGGTACACCATAACATCTCATCTCCAGCTTCTCTCGCTATGAAAAATGGAATGTGATTAGAATAGCAACGCACAAGAATCTGAATAATGATGAAAATAATCCCCATTATATTTGCTGGAAGACAACTAGATGGCAGCGCATCAGCAGATGAGAGTGCCAATATGGTGGCTCTCCATTTCACAGCTAGATTAGACTTTATACTGTCATTTAATACAGGTGGTTGTAAAGATGGTGATTTGGGTCGTGTTTGAATTTAAGCTGTGGGAAAAGTGTGAGAGCAGAGAAAGTTGGATTACTTCGATTTTTCTTTGGCTCCCAGTAACACAGGTATTCATAAATGTTATTCCTTTCAATATAGTTCATCCAAACCCAAGAATAATAAACCGCCTAAATAAAATATAGGAAACAAATCCACACTGAGGGCTTTACCAGTGCATGCATAACAGTTCTCTTATACAATGGAAGAAATGAAAAGTCCCATTTATAAAACTGAGAATAACTACAACACAATAACAGCACAAAACTTACACAGTAAAACATAAAATAAAAGAGTAAATTAAATGTGAAAACAAAATATTAAAACTAAAGCAGCAACAGTGTGACCCCCAAAACTCAACCAATAAGAACAGCAAAACCCAACCCGAAGCATGCAAACTGCAGAGATGCAAACCACAGCCCAGCGTGCAGGAGTTAGGGAGTCTGAGAAGGCAGCATGATGATATCGTGTTAATGAAAGGATTACTGTACCACGCTGTGTCAGTAAAGTACTGCACTAGGTGCTCCACTCCTTGCCATTTGCATAAGGTGTGCAGAGGAAAAGTGGAAAAGGTAGAAGAGAGACCATGTGGGACATTTGCTTTTTTCAGATCATTGAGTGACAGAGTACAGAGATGAGATGGGCAGAGAAAAAGGTCAAAAGACCAGGAGAGAGCGTGGAAAAGCAGAGCATACATGTACAACAGACACTTGTCAGAGTTAAGAAATGTTCAATCTAGAAGTTACACCTAACTTATGCTTTTGAGAAAAGGTCACGTATCAGTTCAACAAACAAATCAATTTAATGTAAAATATAATTACTGCAGCCTCCACTAGATGCAGCCTGTATGAAGAGTCTGATTTCTTATCAAACTCCAGAAATGGCAGAAATTTCTGTCTTCGATTGTAAAATACCTTTATTGTTGGCAAGAACTCTTTGCTGGTTTGTTTACAGCCAAAGCTCCCAGTGGGGGGGGGTTAGGGCATTAGCAGTTTATTCAGCATAACAGAAATATACTTGTTTTCCTCCCATCAGCTGTTTGTCATCCTATGTCTAAATATGACTAGCTATATTAGTATGTTTCAGTGTCATTACCTCTTTCCTCCTACTCTCTCTCGCTCTTTTGATGCTTTTTTGCTTGATTAGACCATGAAATCTACCAGTGGGAGAAAATGCACTTTGACTGAATGCTGGGCTGTACTTACACATTTGTCAAAACTGCCTTGATAGAACAGACTTGATATTGAAAATACACCTGTGCCACTTTTCCATCACGTTCCCTCAGGATACAAAGCTGAGACCCCCTGGGATAGATCAAAGGAACACAGCATGGGTTCCTTTCTTAGTTTCTATCTATCTTTCTGTTTCTGCTCTTCCCTCGCTCACATGTGCAAATTTCCTAAAGCCTATTTACTGTCATTTTCTTTACCTTGCTCTGTCATTGGCAAAGTAACTCAAAAGCTTTGTTGGGAGATTCACTGAATTGCGTGAGGTTGTTGTGACTGCGCTGTCATTGTTTCTGCAGTCCTGCTTTTCTCAATGAAGTCAAGCTGTTTTAGTTTACAGCAAACAAAGTGGGAATTTGACTTTTAAATCCAAAGCCAAGGTCATTTGATGGTCAAGTGTGCCAGTCAATTACTGTATATATAAAGATGACCCCTTCTCCAAATGTAGGTAGTTAAATTAACAGCAAAGCATGGTTTTTAATAGGTATTTGCAGGTAGAAACAGTTGATAAAGTTAGCCAGTTTCTGAGTGAAAGCAGCTCATATGAGAGAAGCGAAGCTATAAATGAGCAGTCAAGGAAACACAAGAAGACACCAGAAAATTAATTGGTAAAGGACAAGCAGTCACACTGTGTTCAGTAAATCAAACAACAATTGTGCATGCTACCAACCTTGTTCCAAATTAATCTAGAACTAATAGAGCACAAATTGTCCTATAATTGCACAGTGAGGCAAACACCACTAGTGATAGTTCAGAGTGTTTTAATTGGAGACAAAGTAAAACTTTTTCCAGGCTATTTACTGACCCCTGGATGTGTTTAGTAATGAAAAGATGGAGAAGAGGCTGCAAAGGACGTTAGTGACTCACTCAATCTGCGCTGGGGCATGCTGGTACGGATCAAGCCCTGGTGCTGTGCCTGCCACGGGGACAGCAAGGGGTTGTGCAGCACACCCTATGCAGAGAAAAACACAAAGGACAAAAGGCATAACCTACCAGAAAACACACAAACACATGCAGAAACATGCTCGCATAGAGAAGACACACTCACGTGTTGTTAATGAATAGAGATGGGCCAATTAAAACAGCACACAAAAACCACACACAGCCACACATGCACATACTGACGCACAGAGACTGATGTACCAAGTCAGTGTTAAATCCATCACTTCGAAAGATCTCTTTTAAAAGAAAGTTGAACTCAGAAAAATAAAAACATCAAGTATTTACCTTATTTCCACTAAAATAACTTTCGGGTTAGAAATGTCCCCACAGAGTAAAATATTTAACCCAGGATACATATATACATATATCTGCATTTATTATTCACTCAAATAGAAATATTCTCAACACCTTTAAACCCATTTTGTTACTTGGCATTTTGGCAACACTTGGGGGATCGCATATGTTATTCACTATATCACTTCTGTATATTAGTCTGTACACAGGAAACTGTATCCAAACACAAACATAAAGAAAAAGATTAGTCTGCCACTATTGTATAAGATGTTTATTTGCTAATTTAGAGTCTTCTTTAAAAAGCCCAGGAAAGTATTTTCTCACTTTGTTTGACACAATATTATAGTATACTCATTATCCTATAAAACGTCTGCTGCCTAGAGATTTCCAATAGTCTTTATGCTCCCCCCCCCCCCCCCCGGGCTACTCTGGAAACCAATTCCCTCCTGCTGTATAATTGTGATACCTTTTATATAAATATAAAGTCAAATCCATTACCAACCATCCCTAGGCATGCTCTTAATGGATTAGAGAGGCTGTGATCATACACAATGCAAAAACAAGATGATACTGTAAACGTAAACAGATTTCACAGTTGAGCCAACAAAAATACTGCCATACAGTTTTCGACCCACTTTTGAAAGTTGACAGGACAATTTCTATAACCTGGGAGGGGACGCTTGGGGACTTTTCATAAAGCTGTTCACGTTGGTTGTGAATTTGATGTATATGTACTCAACAACTTGCAGATATTTTTTTTGTGCATTGGTCTGCACTGGGGTACACAGTAAGATTTGGCCTTACAGTATAATATATATGGTTACAGGAAGTGGCAAACCCATAACTGTTTATTTACTGACTGCTGCAATTGTTGTCAGTGCAGCTCATGTCTATATGCTCTACTTTTTCATTTTGTCACATTAAGCATCCGTAAGTCTGCATGTGCCTTAAGGAATACAAGTTCCTGTCTTAGTACTGCAGCTATCTTCACACTAAGCAATTCAAAGACCCATGGCCCCACTGGGAGAGTTAAAGTGAAGGGGCAGCAGCGCCATCACGTTAAGCAGTCAGACAGAATGAAACCCTAAAAACTGAAAAAAAAAAAAAAAAAGTAAGAAAAAAAAACACTACTCCTTTCCTCAGCTGTGGCGAAGTTTGCCTCAAATACAACTCTAATTTAGAACAGAGGCAAATCTGTTAAGGAAGAAACGGAGAGTGAGAAAGAAGACCAGAAGGGCGAGGCAGCAACTTCCCAGCATGAGCGAGAAGGACTGCCTGCTCTGCTCTCCTCCGTGTCCTTCCTACAACACCAACGAGTGTTTCAGCGGGAGGTCTTGGCAGTAGCCTCTCGTCAAGGCTTCGTGTGCAGAGAGGAAAACCTAAGGCAATGAGAACAAGAGGTCTGGCTGGAGGGCTCTCCAATGATCCTGACAATGTCTGGCCGCTTCATTATACCTCTGCAGCAGCTTAGCCTGTCAATGTTTTTACAGTTTTCCATCGTTGCAAAGCCTCTTCACTGAAGGGCCATCAGAGCTTCAACAGTGCACAGAGCAGAAACTATTAAAGTTTTCATATTCCATCAAAACATCTTTCATTTCTCCCCCACCAGCACATAGACTCTGGGTTTGATGCCTGGTGGCAATACTTTATGCTTCCGTCTTTCCAAAAAACACAGGGGATAGGATTCTCCTTCTTTCTGCTGCACTCAGTGGTGAACTCTTGTCCTGACAATGGGGAGCCTAAACCACAGGGTAAAACTCAAGAGCAAGCTGCACCTAGCACCCACAGGGAAAACAGCAGTGTTAGCAGTGACTAGAGGTCACTGGCAGTCGAAATGTGAAGTAATGTAAAATTCTTTGCGTGTAGCTCACAAATGGGGCGGCCGTAGCTCAGTTGGTAGAGCAGTCAGCCAAGAATCACAGGGCCAGCGGGTCGACTCCCGGTCCTCTTAGCTACAAGTGTCTTGGGCAAGAAACTGAACACCCAAGCTGTCCCTAGTGTCTGCTGCTTAGTTGTAGGGTTGGTTTGGATAAAAGCATCTGCTAAATGACTAATTGTTCACTTGTATTACAGGTTTAAAAGGTTGAATACAAACATTAAACTACATTAAAAGCACAAAGATTCACAATATAATCAGTGTAAAGCATTTCAATATCCCAGTTGTTGCTAACTACAAATTAAACCAAGAGGGCGAGAGAGAGAGCCAGAGAGAGTAAGAGAGAGAGCACGACAGAGGGAGAATTTCATTTTTTGATGTTCCCTCTGTGAATTTGGTTCAGACTATTAGCTTTCTGACAGGAAAAGCTACTTCTCCAAAGAGCTGTAATCATGTGTGCAGCCAAAAGAACAGGAAACACTTTTCTTTGGTAATGTTATTATTATTTTTTTTTTTGAGGGCTTTAAACTTGACCGACAGAATGAAAAAAAGAAATGAAAGGTCAGAAACAATAACAAATAATAAAAAATATTGTAGTTTTGCCATTTTCTTCAAAAGGAAAAACTACGATACCAGAAGTGGCAGCAGTGCCATGTTCACTAAAGTGAACTGCACTCTCAGGATTCGTTGAGCAACCTCACGTGCCCCAAAAGCTGATGGTGAAACTTGGCAAAGTAGGACAAGAACTTAAAAGTCAAGTAAAACTTGTTCTTTGTAATCCGACAGCCTTTTCATCAAATAACAACAGCATTTATAAGAATCCACAATGCTGTGTCCCTACAACGCCCTCTCTCTGCTTGAATCCCCTAATCCACTACACAGAGCTCCCCTTGGCTGCCTACAGCTAATACCTCAGGTCTGACCACAATGTCTCACTCCACCGAATTTGGCAATTAAATCTTCACCTGTCCAAGACGAGTCTGCTGTGTGAGCGTGCTCTAATCAACGCGCATGTGTAAGCAAGTGTGTACGTGTGCATTTGTGATGGTTTGTCTGTAATGCAAGGGGGTAGACTGAAGAGTTGTCTGTGGAGAGGTAATGTCACGATCTGAGATGGGGGGGGGGGGGGGGGGGGGGGGACTTATTCTTTCAACCTACAGCTTAATACTGATCACTAACCCCGCTAAAACCTCCTTCCTCCCCTTCCCTGGCCTCTCTCTCACTCACACACACACACACACACACACACACACACACACACACACACACACACACACACACACACTCTAACACAGTGACTTGAAATGTATCTAATTACAAGAAGTAATGAATTGAGTCAAGTCAAACAAAGAACAACAGAGACAAAAAGAAAAGAATTCACTGACAGAACAACAAGACAGTAAGAGAATAACAGTGAGAGGGCAGGAGTGATAAAAAGACACAAAGGGAGGTGTGAGAAGAGAAGAAGAGATGAAGGAGAGGATGTTTAAAAAGCAGAGAGGGAGTAGGAGGGATGCTGTAATTATCCTCTTTGTCTGCCACTGATGAAACATTGCCTGTTGTGTTGCCATTGTTTCACTGCTGCTGTTCATCTGCGTGTTTGTTTATCTGGGTTATTAACAAGGTCGGATCCTCAGTCCTCAGTCTGCTGAACTCATTGTTCAGTCACACAGACTGTGCCCCACACTTGAGCACAAGAGATACATGTGACACATCCCACTCACACACACAAACTTATGCAGGCAATCAGGGTCTCTCAGAACAAAAACACAAGGTTGCGTAGTTTTCTATTGTGCCATTGTGCTGAAATTACGCAAATTATACTGGTCACGTTTTGTTTTGAAAGACAGAAGAGACACAGAAAACATGACTGCCGCTGTGACTGCTCTTGGGTGCAGAGAGTGTTCTTCAACAAGTTGCATTTAAATACGTCACACTACATAAGCATCTTGCTGCAACAAGTGTGTCCAATATTTGTTGGCATCTTGTACATTGACAGTCATATATTCATACTTTATTGTGAGACACTTTTCTCATGAACATGCCTCTGGACTCAAAATTGGATTGTAAGCAGATTAAAATGGGAAGCTGCAGGAGCTGGTGCCCAGAGGAGTTGGTTAGAATATGCTGCGAAAGCCTTCCTACATACTGGAAGAAGTTATGAGTGCATCCCTGGTCGTTACAAACAGTGAATACAGTTAAAGCAGCCTACAAAGCAAAAGCCTCCAATGTTTTGTTCCTAAGGAAAAATGAGAAGGAGCAGCTCCCCTGAGGAGACCCTCAAGCTGCTGGAAGATGCTGCTTGAATAATGGACTTAACAACAAAAAAGTTATAGTCCACAAATACCCATATCAGAAGGTCAAAGGCCATGAGCTTCTTCTCTCGGTTTTTTCTTACACTCTTAATCTGAGCTCAAAATACGGTAAGATTTCTCTAAACTCCATGTTTAAGTTGTTTGTGGGACTCAGCCAAAGACTCAACTCTAGACCTCCCAGCACCAGGGTGCACTGATAAGGAAACCAGTTATCAGCTTTAAAGCTATAAAAAGATTATAGCTACTGGCCTTCGACATCCAAATTATTCCTGGCTGATCCTTTCAGCTCAGCACTCAAAAACACTATCAGAGGGGAAGAGCTTTCCCAGTGCTATGATACAGTGGCACTTTAAATGTCAGAGGAAGGGTAAATCAAGAGAAAAGGGCATTTCAGAGACTAAATGGGGTGGGGGGGGGAATAATAAAGATGACACCATATTATGAATTTGTGTGTGTGTGTGTGTGTGTGTGGGTGTGGGTGTGGGTGTGGGTGTGGGAGAAGCACTGAAAAGTGAAAAAGACAGACTCAATGTATATATGTATGCGTGGGGGGAGCAGCAAATGATATTTTTGTAGGAAATGGCAAGGGTTAGAAAAACAATGTAGACGAAGAACAAAACGCAATGAAAGATCTTGTAAAAAACACACAAGCGAGGCATTGTATGAGGAGCACTGAACTGAAGTTTATCAGTCTGCTACCAAGAGCTTTGAAACAAATCTAGAAACAAAGGCAAAGAAAGAAACATCCTTTCTCGGTGTTATTTGTTTACTGTGTGCTCTCTTTTCTTGTTACCTTGTCAAGAAACACAAAGCAAAAACCCGCAGCTAACCTTTTAGAGCAATTGCATGCTCTGAAAAGCAAAATGTCACTAACATAATGTGTTTGTACCCACATTGCTGCAAAACACGGTGCGGGAAATAGTCTCCACCCCGGTGACGACACAGTAATGTAAATTAAAGAAACAGAAAACAGGAGGATGGTAGAAAAGGGAATGGACAGGTGTTATTATACACTAGGCACTTCAGGTTCATAGATCTGTTTCCACCATGGAGATGATTCCCACCGAGTACATCTAGCCCTGCTTTGATGGTTGTCATAGCAACTGTTAAACCATATGCTCCTGTGGTAAGCGGGAACCTACTGAGTCGGCCTGTTTTGTCCTTTATGTTTCTCTCCTCTGTTGACTACGTGCACGACATTAAGATGACTTCTGACTGATACGCCCTCCACTGTCAACCACCCCATTAGCTGGACTGCACGTCCGATGTTTATCATTACAGCCACATTAATAAAACTGTAAATCTCTTTGGTATCATTTTTTAATTCTTTTCCTTTCTTTATATCCTTATGCTGCTCAGCTAAAGCCTTTTGTGTGTGTATGTGTGTCACTCCTGCAGCTGAGAGCAGGTCAATTAGGGGAGTGTTTACTAGGCACCCTGCCTGTGGCACTCCAGCTATTGAATCAATATTTGGCTGCCACACAGCATACTATTGAGGCATGATATTGAACACACTGTACACCTATCCATCCCTCCTCCACTTCGCTCTCTCTTTCTCTCCGTCTCTATGTTTGCTTGCTTCCTCACATAAATCTTTTTTCCCCACTCACACTCCCGCAGATCTTGTCTTTCTCCATCACTTTAACATTAACATCAGCATCACAGCTTCCTGTTCAGTGTAAGACCTGGGTTTTGAGAAAGTGAGGCAGAGTGACAACTCCACTGACAACCTAATAAACTGTATTCCATAGAGAAGACATGGTGTAGTCGTCTAACAATTCAGATGTGGCTGACCAGAAAGAGGCAGCAGATAAATGGGTAATTGGTAGACTGAATTAAGTGGAGTTACTCAGCGACATATTGCACACGTGCTCTAGTGTGTCCCAAAGGTCCGTTGTGCACCACTGCATAAGATGCTGGTATAAAAATATAGTGATATTTGTTAAAAATATGAAACACACACAAACATACACACAACTTCAAGAAATCCTGCAAAACAAAAGGTTTCCAGAGTGCACTTGTCAGGAGAGCGTTTGTGTCATGTTTGGACTCACAGCATGGCTGGCTGGTCTCCAGTACGTCTGGGTGGCCTTGTCATAGTGATGCTGCATCCGTTTGTCCATCCGCCTGTCGCTCTGCTGCTGGAAAGAGGGAGCCCTCTGCTGGTGGCACTGACACCTGACTTGACACCCTTGAGCAGACTGACGCCAAAAAAACCCCCCCAAAAAAACGGAAAAGCGAATGTTGTATGATTTGTTTCATTTTAAAACTGTGGATGTTCCATGTCTGCTGTCATGCTAGTTAAAAGTATAACAGTAACTTTGTACAGCATTCAAATCAAATCAAACTGGGAAAGGAAAGGAAAACTAAAAAGGCAAAAAGCATGCCCAAATACATCCTTCCTGCGGACCAGTTAGAAACATCACAACTGACGTCAATGTGAGAACAATTCATGAAAAAATACACTATTGTAGTCTATTGAAAAAAATAAATAAAAAATATTAGAAATTGAACAAGTAGCATTTTAAAAGCTGAACAAACAAAATAATTAAAACAATTGAAAAACAATTCAAAATAATACTGTTTCTCTACTTCTTTTGCTATGAGTCCAGTTTGAAAGAAAACAAGGAGTAAGCGGATTATCAAAGGAGTTTAAAATTAGAAGTGACAGGCGTGATGGGCAAATGAAGGAAAATTAGGGCCAGGTCGTAAATGGTAGAAATTATATTTAAATCTTAATTCCACAAATCTTACAGTAAAAAGTCTCTGACTTCAATTAAATTCTCACTCAGTACTACCTTTTCCTAACAAAACCCTTTGACTGACTACCCGATTAGAGAAATCTATGTGATTAGATTTTTTTTTAGAAATCATTTCAAATTGAAACTGAACATCACAACAAATAGTGATGTGCATTAGATCATTTTATAAGCTTTCACTTGTGAGACTTTCTTACTACATCTAACATCTTCTATTTTATATGTGAACACATAGAGAAATGTGTGCTGGGCTGCAAAGACTATAGCAGAATATGACAGAAATTGCAAGTTTTTGCCAGCCTTGATGAAAACTTCAATGCGGCTCAAACAAGAGCGGCGTATAATCATGAGCAGTCTGCCGCCACAGTGGTGGAAGCAGCATCCAAAAACTGCAGTCTGTCACGTAGGGCTGAGAAATCAGAAATCTTTTATTGCTCAGCTTTTCTCCATACCGTTATTACTATATTTTCTGAGTCCCAGTTCACGTACACACAGACAGTACACTGCCAAATGCAGCTACTAGTTTCGCATAACTCTTTTAGGTTCAATTCATTAAAATCTCTCAACACTTAACCTTTGTTTGCCTCGCTCTTTAATATTTTCTGTCTAATTTCAAGGACAAACTGCAGATCCAGCAAGACACCACATGAACCAGACAATCTGCAACTTTCACAGATTCTACTGTTGTTGTACAGCATTTATTTTCTCAAAATCTAAAATTCAGACTTCCTCAGCACATTGAACTGACCTCAGCCTTATGTGTTTGTTTTTATGCTTGTACAAAAGTTACACAAGGAACACAACCTGCAGAATTCCTTATAACGTCAGGGGTCCATGTAAACGTTTCTCTCTTCTGTTCGTTCTGCTTCCCCAAGCATCTTCACTCTTTCAGACTCTACACTATTATTCAGACACAGATCTGAAAATGCATCCTTGCTCGTTCCTACTCGATCTGCTTGTTGAAGGTGAGGGTGCAACAATGTTGTGTTAGACCAACGAGCCTGCAGTGGGTGGGTGCTAGTTCTAATTGGAGGAATAGCATGTGGCAGGGAGACTAGCAGACAGGGCTTGCTTTGACATTTAATTTTTTTTTTTCCAATACAGAAGGGATCTGAATAATGTCAGTCGGGCATATAGTTGTTTGGCTAACAAGGGAGCCTGGTCAAGACACTAACGAATGTTCGAATGAAGACGGAGTCAGCTAAAAGCTAACAGAACGTAGGTTATTGGAAGGCAGATGTAACCGTGCAAGCACACACTGGAGTGTATGGAGGATCCCAAAAACAGGCGCGAGCAGAAACGATGACTGGTATCAAAGTATGTTGTCACTGACCACTATAAAACTGAAAGCCAAAGCGTAAATCTGCATCACATGCCTTTCACGCCGTTTGTTTATAACAATCCATCTTTCTTCAATATGCCACAAAGCACAGGGTGATTACGTTTATAGAAAATAATGTCTCCTGTCCCTGTTCATTGGTGTGAAACAAAGATAAAGCAGGAGTTGTACCCAGACATGCTTGACTATCTCAGATCTGTGAGGAAAGATCCTCCTCTGATGCTCTTTGTGATGTTTCTCCCTTTGTTTCTTTTGTGGAGTTTTCTTTCTTCTCTAAATAGACGGTGCATAGACTTAAAGCCATTTGAGGTGAACCAGGGATTTGTACAGCCTGTGAGCAATGATCTTGTCAGTTTCTAATTTCACTAATGCCTTGTTTATATAATTCTGCACTTAGCAGGTTTAAAGCTTTAAAGAAAATAACATAAATATCGGCATTAGAAATAAGGCAGCTACCCACTCAGGGCAGCTACACTGGAGAATAATTTCTACCTGGAATTATGTGGTTACACAGTATATTTGCTGTATAGTATGAAGCTGCCTTTTAAGGTTTCTCACTTAGCAGTGCAGTTCACACCAACTCACCATTTGTTCCCGCTGATGCTGTTGTTGTAGCTGCTGACACTGTAATGTGAGCTGAGCAATGGTCTTGTCTCGACTCCTCAGCTCCTCTCTGAGCAACTGCACTTCCTTAATCAGCTCCTCCAACTGAAATTGCAAATACATGTATTTGTTGCTCACACACACACACACACACACACACACACAGCTATACTGTATTTTGTACATATTGATCAGCCTCAAACCACTTGGTCGTTTTAATGTGGTCACATGGGTAAGCACAGGGAAAATGCTGACCCCTGTCGACCACAATATTAGAACCACCAGCCGTAAAATTAAGGTAAAGTTTTTCACCTGTGATGCAGTAGTATCATCTTCAACCTCCTCAGGAACATCTGTTGGAGAGTCTGTATCCTCAAGCTGCAAACAAACAAAATTTATAGAACACACAGACACAGTACACAGTCAGCTGGATCAACGACAACTACCTTAGGCATGCCTCAAGAGCAATATTTCACTACTGTGGAATAATTGTACTCTTTAACACATATACTCAGCTAACCCTGAAGTGTCAGCCACCAATGTTTGATACTTTAGGCAGAGTTGTTGAGTATGGTTGTTTTTTTGTTTTGTTTTTTACATTCAATACATTAATTTCATTGAGTACAAAAATGTCCTTATTTTAGAGACTGCTTGATTTAAAGTGCAACAAGTATATAATTTTTTTTCCCCCAAGGCAGGATATCGTCTCGGTTACACACTCCAATTATGGTCCTTGATTATTTTTCCAATTAATAATTCATTAAGGCTTTAGTGAGTGAAATATCAAGAATAATGAAAATTCCAATCACAGGTTATTAGAGCTTAAAATGATTTTCAAAATTATTTATTTATCTGCAGTACTCAATTTACAATATCATGACATAGAAATGAAAACAAATTTAATCTTGAGTGTTTAATACAATTCACTAAATGTAATTTTCAGAAAAAATAATACAATTGTTGTTGATAAATAGCTTGTCAATTAACCAATTTATATAAAAATTCAATGCAAACTACATTCCACTCGCTCCTTATTCAGGTCAGGTAGGCTACAATCAAACCAAGTATAGATAAAGAGAGTTGTGCTGGATATCTGGCTGTCAGCACAATAAAGCAAAGATCAATTAGGATTCAGCTAGGCTAGAGGCTCAATTGACTATTTCTGCCTTGAGCTCAAATAAAAAAAAAAAATAATAATAAAAAAAAAAAAAAACACACAACCAAGAACAAAATTTCGAATGGACCACAAGAAATATTTTACATCTTGAAGCAATACAGCCAAAGTGTTTGCCTAATTGGAATAAGCACAACCAACGCTTCTAAAGGAGATATTTGATTTAAAAGGTGCTGAAAAAATTTAGTGGGATCTTGCAGTGAGATTACTAATTGCAACCATCTAAAACCCCTCCTCACTTCTCAAACGTGTCTCCCAAGGTCATGTCATCTACGAAAATCAGTGACAAGACATTACACCTTCTATCGCTACTTCAAAATTCGAGTCACTTGGCATATGTACAATAACCTGCCTTGGATATTAACAAATGTTTTTGCATAAACACACAAGATAAGAAAATTACCTGGCCAGGTAAGACAGCCCAGTTTGACTCATTTATAGCAGGTCTGGTTTTAAAATTGACAGATACCAGGCTCTGTATAACATGAAGCGCTTGGTAGCTGTGGCTCTTGTGAGCAAATGTCCTAAGAGTCATAAACAACAAGACATAATAAAACTAATTACAAGCCTCATTCATGGTGGATTTGTCACATTACCACCATTTCTTCTGATTACCTCATTACTGGTCATTCAACTTAACATCTGGTTTGCCTAAATCATTCCTATTCAAACCTAGGTTTACTTTGTGTTTGCTTTTTAACATTGACACTAATTGAAACGTGACCTGTACGTTTCAAATTTTTACGATAAAATATTTTCGGACATAAAGCAGCACCAATTAAAGCTGCATGTTTCAGTGTGAAACACAGGATATCCTGTAGGCTACTGTAAAAACATGGCGGCACAGCATGGCGGCCTCTGTGCAGGGGTGACTGGTGCTATACGGAATCATAAAAGGTTTCTAAGCTAAATTCTTACTTTCATGTGATTTCACACTAATGAAAACAAAACAATGAATTCTATATGCTATGTCACCTAAAGAACCCTTCAAATCACACTGCACCTTTAAAGGCAAACATCTGTTTTTATGCTGTAGTTGGTAGACAAAGCATCTATGATCAATTTGTTATTTTAAAGTATGGAGTTCTTTTACTCCTTTGTAGGTCTACAATTGCTTTATTTTGTAACTGATAAACTGTATTTTTTTTTCTTCTCCTCCCATGTCACCTCTGCAAACGGGTGTCTACCTCTGACAGAGAGTCTCTGTTCAGTGTCTGTCACTGTCAAACGAACAGATATTCACAGTATATTCAAACATATGAGCACGAATGCAGGCACGCAGCACTGTTTAAATGGGCCAAACCTTCAGTAATGTTTTCAGCTTCAGCAGCTGCTTCTTGAGTGAGCTGCAGTCCTGAGTCATGTGGTCGAGTGTGAGTTCATCCAGCATCACTGTGTAGCCATGCTGTCTGCCTTCGGAGGCGTTAGGCCGGGAGGAAATCCTTGGAGCTTTAACACCGTCATAGTGCTGAAAGGCATGAGCCCTGAGACAGAGACAAACAGCCACAGAGAAAAACCGTGATGATGGCTCTGTTTTTACCTTTTTTCTTCTGACATGTTTTAATCTTTTGAACCTAAGAAACAACCTGCTATCAATGAATGAGCGGTCTGGTCCACTCCAGCGTTGATGTTTACGGCGGTGCCCCTGCCGGCCGGCCCTCTCTGAGCGATCAGTGTGGGACATCCTGTCAGAGTCTATGCAAGGAAAAGAAAGCGCAGTGAACCAAAGAAATTTATTCTGAAACAGAGAAGCAGCAAGTGAGCGAAAAAAGGCTACGCTATTCACTGTGCTATCTGATGAGAAATTTATGAAGCCAGTGTTTGTGATAAACTACACTGTAGATGCGAGTACATGTCAGTGGCTGAAGATGAGCCGCGTTATGCAGAGGTTGTTTTTCTCTACTTTTCTTTACCTCTTTTGTGACTTGCACACTCTCACAATACATGAATATGAGGTGATTTTTCATTGTGGTAATGAATACTGCAGTGCATATTGCAAATACTCTATTGTAGTGCAGCTACATATAAATCATAATCTGATCCATCTCAATTTCTTTTGGCTGTCTGCACCAAACACACACACCGGGAAGGGCCATTTCATTTTCAAACACGTAAAAAGACGTAGTATTTGGCGGCACTCAACAGCATATAGAGGTGAAATGAACCATGGTTGCAACAAAATTGACAACTACAGAGCATGACCTCCAGGAAATCAAACAGACTCTTGACTTTTTTTTTTTATACACAACTGAGAGAAAGGGACAAAGAGCGATGAAGAAAAAGAGAGCTAACGAGAGAAAGCTAGATTAAAAAAGCCAATCCAAGGAATTTAGCAGCAGTGGTTAAAATACTTTACCCTCTGTGTCAGCACAAAGCAAAGGAGCAGACGGCCTGTTTCATACTAAACTGTTACATTCCAGGGAACTCGAGCTCTCTCAAAAAGTCCTTTTCAGCTCAGAAAAAGTCCTCTGTAAAGTAATAAAGTGCAAATATATTCCAAATGAAAAAGTAAAATCCTTATAGACAGAGAAACTCAGATGGAGAGCCTTGAGAAGTGACTCCTCGTCCAGTCAGCTGGTGAGCAGTTAAAGGGACAGAAAGAGAAAGTCAACCCAGCTCCCATCCTGTCTGGTTCTGTCTTTGTTGACAGCCTTGTTTTTCTGGGAACTCCCTAGGAACCTAAACTGGGGGAGAGAGGACCGTGGTGGTGGTGAGCGAGCAGCTGAGGTCCAAGCTAGTAGGTCACCGGCTGAGGTAGTCAAGGGAGAAAGTCTGGGGCCTCTTTCCTGTCAAGGGACTTGACAGCTGGATAAAAATACTTATACTTGAGGACACTTCTACCAAACTCTTATTTCCCTTCTCCCCTCCCAGTTCCTTCTTCCTGCTTTGTGGCAGAGTCGGGGTGTCTTCAGGATGAAGGAAACACCCTTCCCTATCCCACGTCTCAAGGCCTGCCCCTGGGTTGGTTCTTAGTGGACTCTTTAGCCTGTCTCGCTTTCACACTGCCTCACATGATAGCAGCTCTAGCCATGACATACAGAGCTATAAATACGGCCACTTCCCAAAAAGGAGTAGGAAGAGATGACACTCCAATTCACATTCCTTTGGAGGGGAACATTCCTCTCCCCCTTTTCTCTCTTTGTCCTACACTGAAAAACAAAGCAATCATTGTTTACCCACTAGGAGTGATGAAATCATGGGGGGAGAATCTGCCTTAGTAAAATGTGCAATAATTTTACCCCCGTGAAGGTGATAACATTCATGTTTTGCTAAAGTTGTTTTAGAGAAGTAAATATTCAAACTTTATTATCACTTTGGGGGCTGTAGATTACATCAATGAGAGCAGGCCAAATATTAGTAAAATTTCTCAGTGTATGCACCACGATCCACAGCTCTAAAACAACCATAATGCTCAATCAACATATCATAAAAGAAAAAAAAGAAAAAAAAAAAAAGAAAAAAAAAAGCTGAACAAAATTACTGCAGTGCTTTTGTGTTTATTTCAGCAAGGTGTATAGGTGTGTATATAGGTGCCCGTGCAATATATGGTTGTAGGGGCACATGGATGGTCCACATCTAGCACTTCTTTCTATATTCCATTTTATGGGACTAAAAAGAGCCTTGTTTGTACAAACCAAGCCTGTCATTGCACATTCAACTAGTGCAAAAAACACACCATCCATGAATGGTACTTTGCTTTCAGGTCTGACAAGAGAAAACATGTCCTAGAATTCATTATTTTTATTTTCAGTTTGGCGAAGCCATAATAACACTCTGTCAACACAAATATCACGATTCTATTGTGTTAACATGACCTGATTACCTTTAACACCTACAAAAGGAGCTATTTTACCCAATTTTAATGATATTGGTACGCGATTATATTACAAAGTCAACATGCATGAAAAAGAAAACTCCTAAGATAGGAGTTACTATGTCAAGATGGGAGAGTGGGTTATGTAATGTGTAAACAGTAAGCTATTAAAATAATTATTCAGACACCATACTGGTGTTGTCAAGACAATCAAATGTAAACTCTGCTCCTATTAGGCCTGTACATGCAGCGTGGTTGTGCTGGCACCATATGCAAGTGTGTATGTGTGCATCTGTTCATATAAACAAACTAGACAGCTGGCTGAATACTTCTGCAGGTCAGATGCTTAGCTGTCATTCAAAGCCAGCTGTGTGGCAGTAGTGCAGTTTTAATTTAATAACTCTTCTTCAACCAAATGTTAAAAGAGCAACAGCACATAATAGACAATGAGAAGTCCAAAGATTGTAATGGATGTTGCAGAGGCAAATCTGCAACCCAAGGCAATGCAGGATTGAATTTATTCAAGTCATTATACGCCATAGAAGGATACTGCTGGAAATAGAAAGCTCAGACCTTGGTGATGCATTAATTTACAATTATGATCAGAACATTTTTTGCTAGAGGTATCTGCTTATAAGAAAATAATGGACAACCTCCAGCCAATGAAACATTTGTCAGGGCTGTAGAATAATCTTAAAAATGTAAATCCTTTGCAAGATAACTGCAATTACAGAAAATATTTTGTCTAAACACTGTGTGCGTGTGCGTGTGATGTGTGCGCACGCTGACCATGCAAGCCATCCTCGGTTAGGTCCACATCCAGCATGAGGTCGTCATCATCCAACTCTCCACTTCCCGAGGGGTCGAGGTTGTTCAGAATGTCCTGGGAAACCACAGGTAACACTCAATTCATTGTAAGGCATTACATAATACTACATGCACATTTTGGACACATTATCAGTGCATTAGAGTCATTATCCGATTTTGCCTCTGGTCAAAAATCTTTTTTGCTGTACAAGACCAACTACAGGGAGACAGAACTCTAGCCATCCTTGGACAGACACAAGTAACTCTGCATGAATTCCGAACAAAACATTTTTGTTTTACACATCATTCTGATTTATTTTTTTAAAATATGTTCATAGCATCTCCAATTAGCCAAACATGGATTTTCACATAGCCCTGCTAAATGTTGTTTTAACATAAAACAGGATACTTCCGTCCTTGGTCTGTCATTACCAATGTCTTCCAAAAGCACCAAAATTGCTTCTTGCCACTTTGCACCAGCATATATTAGAAGTTAGCACACAAATAATTCATTTATAGTGTCATATAAATCACATTATTTAAAGTATTTTTTTTAATGGTAGAGTTTCAGTTTCTTCATAAATGTATATCCACACAACAGCAAGGAGACCTCTACACTGTAATGTAATCCAATTATTCAGTAAGTACTACCTGTGAGACACATTTTAGCAGGTATACTTTTTTTTTTAACATTAAGGAGAATAGAGTGACAAAATCACAATTAGGTTGGTGCACATACCGTAATATTCAATCATATATTTTATTTTGGTTTCATTCCTTATTTTCATCATTCTCAGCAACAATTTAAGAAGCATTATCGACACCTTCTTCTATGATCCTGTTTCATATAATTATTTCACTCTAACAGCACAACTGGAGGAAGATGCTCTTATTCCATACAACCGAACAGGCTTCTGGAAAAATATCACTCAATTATGAATGATAATACAGAATGCTTTGAAAACCCAACAAAAACACTTTTCATAAGTGCCTCAGAATATGCAGCTAGTCTGACTGCTGCGCTGCTGTCTTACGAATAATTCAAAGCATACCCAACAGCAAAGGAATGAATCAATAGTTCAAAGCTTTATTTTTCAAGGCAATTTTGTGCTTCACGAAACTAAATTGATAGGGCTTTGACTAGAAGACACAAGCATAGCATTACTCATTATTGAAAATCTCATGTGTTGCACGAGAACTGACTGGTATTCTGCGTTTCAGACTTAATGAAGAAAGAAATAAACAAATCATACTTCTGCAGTCTTCCAAATACCATCAATGAAGATGAAGATGTGGGGGAAATCTTTGTTGTTTGAAAAGTCCGTGAACAAATCCACCTGTCTCATCTGATCGCTCTCACCTCCTCTTTTGTCTGATGTCTCTCTCCTTTTCATCCTCCACCCTGTTGCTCCTGTCTCTAACACCTTATACTGTACCTCCCACCCTTGGAATGTAAAGATTTTAATACCATATACAAGCAATAAGGTGTGTGTGTGTATGTGCTCTCTCTATACAGTGCACCAGCCACACAACAGAAGCAGCAAAACTGTAGCAGCTCCAGGTCCTCCATCTGTGTGTACACAGTTTGTTCAGACCCGAACAGCTCAGTGCAAAATTACACTCTTGTGCAAGTGAAAAAAAAAAAACTATACAAGAGGCTTCTAAAGGACTCACAGGGTCAAACAACTAATGTGAAGCAGGGGCAGTTATGCGGCTGCTGTTGAGAAAATTAAATCTCATCCTTCCCATCAGAAGGACGGCATGTCAGACACTGTTTTAATGCCACAGCATCTTATGTATATCGTTGTGCTAAGTTTGAAATCAAGACATTTAAGTGTAGTGTGAAGATTCATATTGGTTTCCAATACACACATATTGTATAGATGTTTTATAAACAGCTATTTCAGGACCACCTGCAACCTCTCCCCCCATTTTCAATGTACACATAAGGAGCACAGAATGTGGTTCAGTGTTTTATTTAAAGAAAATGATCAGGCAGGGACTGAAACACCAGCCCCCTCCACCACTTTAACTACACCCCCATATCATTGCAGCACTCCATTGTACCCTGTAGCATATGAATTCTATAAAGTTAGCACTGAACCACTTAATGTTATTTTAGTGCCGTTTCTTTATTTCGGCGCTATTCACAACTTGCTCTCTTTTTCACTCTCTTTGCTGTAATTTTAGAGGCAAAATGACATTTCACACTGATTTGGAGCCAACATGTTGGAGACCTAAAAAATATACATAATCTCTCAGCAGAGGAGTGAGTAACTGAGTTTGTGTACACGCGTGCGTGTGTGTGCAAGAGCAGCAAAACAAATGACATGTTTGTCCACTATGGTCCACAAGTCTTCACACAGTCTGAAGTAGTCATTTATGAGAGGAAAACCATACTCTGGAAAGGAAATGGGTTTGGGTTAATTACTGAAATTACAGTAAAGTGTTTTAGTTTTACAAGACTAACTAAAGTACAGTGTGTGTGCATGTGCGAGTATGCATCCTGATCCCTCTCCTGGATGGTGAAAAACACACAACTGCTGCATCAGCATCAGCATCATCATCATCATCATCATCATCATCATCATTATTGTTATTATTACGAGCACTGGTCATATTCATTCTATCATGAAAAATATATTTTGTTAAACATTCAATCCGAACGAAGGCACGAATTTTGGACTCTCAATTTAGATTGTGAGATCAACAGTTATTATATTGCATTGAAACAGCAGCTGTGAGGCAATTACATTGTAGGAATAATGATTCTACTTGTAGCAATATAGGAATATGACAGACAACTCGCACATTTTTTATGTATCTTAGACACCCAGAGCTGCTCAATCAATCCCAAGCCTGCGGCATTGGCATTATTCAGAATGTGAATGAAAGGTCTTCATACATAGTCAGTTTCTTGGAAAATTCTCTGCTCCCACTGAAACATCAGCTGAATCTTTAAACAAACATAGCCGATCAAAACACTGATTAAAACTTTCAAAATCACTGGGAAAGTTTTGAGGCTGAACTAGTCTCACTTCGACAATTTACCCTAAAATGTCCCGAGTGTCTGCATGACAGACTTGCAAAGCAGAATAAAAGCTCACTACAGAGACCCTAATTCTACCCATCGTTTCCTTCTAAAGCATCTTTTTTTGGGCTGTCTGGCAGACATTGTGTTTTCATGACTTGAATGTAAATTAGCACCGTGGCATGCAATCAGGCAAAAGGCTAAGTATGCAGCTCATTTTCAGTTCAATCAAGCAATCCCGCAAAACCACAAAGTTCAGCTTTAGATAAGAGTGTAAAATCAATAAGTGCCAGGAAAAAGTTGTCTTCTCGTCTCACATGAAGTAACTTGCTCTTTTCAACCCAGTACATTTCTATTAGTTTCAAATGAAATCTCAGCTGAGCTCTTCTGTCAGAGAGGGGGCTAAAAAACCAACATAAAACATGTTGTTTTCCAGGATCTCCAGGTTTTTAAATTTATAATAACTAATGCACTGTTTTCACACAGAAATGGGCTGGGTGCAGGCTTAGTGTAGTCAGCTACAGTTACCGTGTGTGTGTGTGTGTGTGTGTGTGTGTGTGTGTGTGTGTGTGTGTGTGTGTGTGTGTGTGTGTGTGTGTCAGAGAGAGACAGAGAGACATAGAGAGAGAGTATAGTCTATAGAATGTGTCTCTTGTGTGACATTACCACTTCTACTTAACAGAATAATTCTTTACACTCTGTATCTTGGGACTCACTTGTGGTCTTGATCGAGGATATGTCCTTATATCCCAGTCATTTCCACAGGTCACTGTAATCCATTTACCAGACTCATTTGCAGCTTTCAAACTAAGGCTGTTTTTCAACAAAAAGTCCATTTTCAGTGTCTGTCTGAATATCCTACATTTCACATGTCTTACAATGGTTATAATCTTAATGTAGTACACCCACTGTAAAAGCCTCTGTCTTATTGGCTTTAACAGGGATATTTGGTGCTGTGTGGGAGCTGCTCTGAGTAATGGCTCATTGGTGGGAGCACAAACATCTGGTACAAGGTTCATAAAAATCAAAGTAATTAATTTTTATATTGATTGATCTTTCTGGCATCCTGTCAGTATAAAGTGGGGGCCTCAAGGGAAGACAGGCTATAGATAAAAATAGAATATCATCTATTATTCATCCATTATCTAAACCACTTATCCTATTAAAGGTCATGGGGGTGCTGCAGTTAATCCGAGATGTCATTGGGTGAAAGGTGGGGTTCACCATGGACCGATCCATCTTAGGACTGACACATAGATTCACTGTGCTGCTCTAACTTTATAAACTGAAAAATGTCAAATGAAAAAAGGTGGTAACTAGCAAGGTCTCAAGACTAAATATAGAGCAAAAACTTCAACTCATGCAAATCATTTAAGCTTCCACTTATAAGTGCCCACAGGAGGACTTCTACATCAATAAATACTAGTTATCTACTTGGTACATGCATGTTATAATCTTCATGCTGAGGTGAACGATAGTCCCAACAACACACTTTGACCTTTACATTTACGTACAGTAAACTTGCACTGCTGCTGCATTCACCTCGGGACTACAGGAAAGTTGTTGCTGCTGGTACTAATATTTTAGATAATGTTATTGTTATGCTAAACTTTTAATTTGACAAGGAAAAAGAGTGTTGCTAGAAAGACAATACCAAGATCTGTTCCATAAACAATTAGTTTCTACTGGGATATGCTATGCACAGGCAAACATTTAAAAAAAATAAAATAAAAAAATTTAAGGCAGTACAGAGGAGGCACACAGACTGAAATTGTTTAATGAGCATTGACAGCTGCAGAAAAGAGCAGCTGTAAAAATAAAGTTTGAGAACCCCTCAAATCAACATTATGTTTTTGCAGGGTTTTCTTCCCCCCCATTTTTTTGGTGCTCGAGATGTAGATATTGTTAGCAGAAGAACAACAATTTTCTCTACTGTGCCATAGTCTATATAGTATTGCTGTATACAAGCAGATGATGTACTGATATAATGGAAAATAACCTTAGTCATTAAAAAAAAAAAACTGACCAACAGAGTTGCACACATAATTTTTGTTTGAAAAGAGTTTGTTTCTTAACTTGCTTTAAGGTTTAATTTGCATCTGTCAATTTAACCTAAAAAAGGTTTTTTAACTCATAACGCAGGATAAAAAAAAAAAAAAAAGTTTTAGTCATATTAGTCATATTTTTTTTTTTTTTTTAAATTGAGGGCAAAGATCTGCCGTAAAACAGTGGGCAGATGCATAGGACGGTATGTATAATGTCCAATCATACCACTGCCAGTGAAATCAATAGACTAATATGTATTCAAATGAATCTTGAGTGTATCTCTTTCAGGATAGGCTCAATAACCAGGCAATTTTAGACTTAATATTTGAGGGCAAGTTGAGAGAAACTGGTTATAAAAGGAAACAGGGAAATGATTGCCAGTAAAATCACAATTCACGATTGCGGTCGGAAGCTACAGCAGCTCATAATGACAGACATATAGCTTGTAATTTCAGGAATGACTCAGAACCCTCTCGTAACAAGCAAAACTTGTATTATGTGTGTGTGAGATAATCTCTGTAGAAAGCACTGAACTCACCAAAAGAGGTACAAACAAAACTACTATTTACCTTAAAACGGCTGCTGCTGTCAATTTAAAAATAAGACAAACAAAGACAGGTTGAGCTATAAGCCTCATTAATGCAACAATGTGGTCGGTTCACTGGCTGCGTGTTCCGTAAAAAGCTGAGCACACTGCAGACAAAAGCCTTTAGCACCTCACTCATTTCAACACTAATGAATTGACCCGTCTCAACCTGGGCCCACAAAGGCCTAATATTAGAGGCTAAATAAATAAATCAGGGATAAAAGGCAGCAGTAAATCTGCAGTTTGAGAAACCAAAAGGAAGAAACCAAAGGATTACAGAACCAACAGGAGATTGGCTGGCAAACCGAAAGAATTGTTCATGTAAAAACACTGAAAAACACAGCGAAAATAAGGAAAATGGTGAAATATGAAAACAAACAAACAAACCAAACAAAAAAAACCAAAAACAAGAGAGCTACTGAAGAGAAGAATGGCTTAGATGACTTAGAGGTGCAGGTAAACAATCATGCTGTGAGGAGGAGTTTGGCTGAAATTTAAAGGGAAATATGTTCCTTTAAATAAGATAAACTTGAATGGCACATTGTTAATGACATCATCAAGGCTTCAGTTCTTAGAGAACAGCTCCCAGACAAAGCTTACTATAGAATTACAATTAGGGTATAATTAAAACAAATGACTTCTTTCTTTCTAAATGTGACCACTAAGTTCTTTTGAAGATGAAACCTGGATTACAACCATTTCTGGTGACAAGCTGATGCAATGCAATATAATCATCATGCAATACCTGTTTGATAAAGTTAATAACATGCTTGATAAGAATGTGCTGGTGGTTTTGAAATGTTGGGATCTGTTGTCTTATATCTAAGGTGTATCTTATAGTTGGAGCTAGTGTTTGCTGTAATTAACAATATGATGCAGTTCAATAGCACAGCCACAATAGGAATGTCAACCACTTAACACCGTTTAAACCAAAAACATTAAACTCCTGAGGTTAAATGTGGTGTAGATGTGTAGGGATATATAGATGTTGCTATTATTATGTCCACCCCCATGTCGGTAGCGCAAGGCATCAACCAACCTGCAAACACCGAATTTTTCAGCCTCAGCTCTTTACCTTATGCTATGCATTTATGATTTGGCATGAAAAATTTAAATTCTTATGCCGTTTAAAACATAAATGGTGCTCAGGTCTACTGATGTGGATGCACAGAGGCCGGGGACACATTAACAATCGCTGTGAGAAGTGGCCCTTCATTTCACAATGCCAATTCTGTAAAGCTGGTACTGTACCAAGCTGCATGGTGCATCATGGGAATGTTATTATAAGCTCAGGTAGCCCACTCGTTGATTTTGCACAGAGGCATATGAATGCAGATAGAACCATATATAGCCAGAAAAATACTGGCGCACACAAGCCATGAGCAGCAGCGCACACACATACACCGTGTTCACTGAAGGATGCACAGTGCCTCCAAGTGGATTGAGCACGTCACTGCAGTAGATGTGAACCTGCTAGAAGCTGAATATCTTATCCATTCTCTCATAGCAGCAATAAGTGGTAAACCAGTGCTGCAAGTACTAATTCCTCATTGGAAAGTAGATAACTATTTTCTTTTTGTTTAAAACCATGATAGCTTTGCCTTTTTATATGGCACCAAGAATGTGGTAATACCCTTCCATTTCTACTTCACCACAATCAAACTCAGAGCACAATCTTTCCACATACTTCACTTTCTGTGACACGACTAAGAATGGAGCTCTAATGGCTACCTCCTGCTGCAGATGACATTTCATTCAACAGTGTACATTTTCAGGTGCCTCAACGAAAACAGGATTTTATTCGTGGCCCTCTTCTCTTCATTACATAGGACTGTTTACTCCGCGCATAAGCAAAAAATTAGAGAGAGACAGACAAATGGAAATAGCAGAAAAAGAGGAGGGATGGAGCAAGCGCGGTGCATCCAATTACAGTAAGTGGGCTCGTTTCCTCTAATCAAAGCTCAGTTAAATATCTCAAAGGCAGATTCCCCATAGAGCTGATCTTTCACACATCAGCAGTCACTCACACTGTCTTTTTCTGGACCTACCCTTTTCCTTTTGGCACCCTTTTCCCCTCAGCTCCCACTCACTTATTAGCTAACATCAGACCTTTCCTTCTCTATCAGCAAGAACCATAACCTCTCTTTTCCCCTGGACAGAGGTTTGTACCTCGCTAAGAGAGGTCATTGCCCACTGGCTATGTTCAGAAAGAGCAGAGCTATACAGAGAAGAAGAATGGTCGTTTTCTTACAAGCTGCAAATATGCATTCAATCATTTCTCCAGATTTTTTTAGTGTTGCTCGGTTTTATTGTATTGGCCAAGGGCAGGGATGATGTCTGCAACTGATGCAATCACAGGCTCCATTTACACTCATGGGGGGAAAAAAAAACATCCTGCAGTTCAACACAAACTAGAGACCCCATAGCCGTTTTATTCCAGTGGAAGGGATCGGAATTGGATTTTGACTTTATACATCTCTCAAATCCAGCTTTTATATCCATTTTGCACCATTAGTTCAATTACAAAATTACACAATATCATCATGTATAACAATAACAGCCTTGTAGAACTGCGGGCGATTCTCTTGAAGAGCGTCTTGTATGCCCGAACACCGTATGATGCTCTGTGGCACCATCCGTAGATTATGGCTTTCCTAGCACTGATTAAAAACCTCTAATCAGTATTATAGTCTTTTCTAATGATGTAATTCTATAATTATATAGCATTGTTATGTGGAGTATTGTACAAATACCGTAAATTAGTAGTATCCGGGGTGTTAAAACACACACAGACACACTCCTTAAGACATGGTGAATGATGATACACATGGCTAAACAATGTGTGCTTGTACTGACACCAGAAATAAAACTCTCTCTTCTTTTTCCTATTGCTTTGGTAGCACTGGTGTTACAAATCCATTATTAAAATAGAGCCACACACTTTCAAGTAGTCAAGGCTTATGTCGACATAAAAGTAGTAAACACACAAAGCTTATTATACAATTCCTAATCCAGCTCATTTTAAGCTCTTTTTGCATTTCTGAGATCAGGTGCCTTGGTGCAGCAATACAAAGAACCAAAGCAAGGCCAGCCACACTATTAGCGTGCAGTTGGTGGCCAGTTCAGCATTTCTCTCAGGGTGAGAAAGGCCTTGGCATAAAATCTGTAGCAAGAGCTGGCAGAAAACTCAACACAATTTAGGTTTAGTTTTTACACATTGTTCTGCTCATTTAATCCATATTTATAAACAGGAAGGAGGAGTATTTTAAAAAAGGAACAAACTATGGAACGGACTAAGGCAGTACACCATGGTGTACTTGGTAATGGCCTCAGAGACACTGACCTGTGCCATGATATGCTTAATTATTGAGTCTCACCTTTTTAAGGGTAACTTTCATTGCAGCATGCATACAGCATGCACCAGAACATAACAACACAATTGAAAATGCCAGAACTTCAAAATGTGGCAAAAGAAATCTGTTGAGCATATAAACTGCAAGTTTATTACCCCATAGGAAAAAGATCTGTATATAACAGACACGATGTGTGTCCACAGGAATATGCATATCACCACAAATATTACAGGGATTTTCAGTTACTGTAAATACATGCAGTGTTGTTGAGGATTAAGTGGATTATATGCAAGACTGTACTGTATATTGTAGGCCAAGCTGTGTGTTGCAAACGTCAATGTAATAGTAAGTCCATATGGATATTGTACAGCAGAGTGCTCTTGATGTTTTACAACCTCTAGTTTTCTTTCTAACCTCACACAAGTATCAGTAAAAGCTGCAACATTTAATTGTTCTCTGAAGTTTTGCGGCGTATCAACGCTGAAGGATTTTACACCTACTCTACTCCTTTTGCTGCCTGACATATACTACAGAGATATCTGAAATAAAAGAAAGAGGATATGAGCAAGAATGAACCCTTGTTAGCGGAGCTCTTACACTCGTATCAGTTTAAACAACTGGGAAATTGTATCACATACAGAATCACATATTAGCACTAATTCTTTAATAGTAAGTGACTTATTTATCTTCAGCCCAGGATGTCTTTTTTTAGATGCTATCAATTTGTTTGCCTGAAGGATTTTCTTGAATTCTAGTGAATTTGAGATGTTACCATTTCTTCTCTTTTCCTCCTGAAACACAAAATAGCAGTGGGTAGAAGTAGAACCAGTGGCTACTTACAAAATCGAACAGATTTTAGAATTGAACAAATTAACAAATCTTTTTTTGTTTTGTTTTGATTTTTCTTTTACACATTTATTACAAAAGCTGGAAAAAGGCTCACCATGCTGTTGAGCTCTGAGTCATCATAGCTGTCTAATGGATGAGTCCCAGGTCCACCAAGGGGCTCAAAGCCTTCCTCGTCCCACAAATAGGTTCCACCAGAGCTGTTGGAGGGTGACAGATCCAGAGATGATGCCTGGGGGACATCACTCTGCTCTGGAGAGACCACCAGTGGTCCCTGGGAGTCCTGCATAGGGCTTTCTTTTTTATGTTCTGCAGAAAATATAAAGACAGGGCTAAAGAAATTAAAAAATAAACTGAATTATTCCCGTTTAAGCCAGTCGATTTACCTGCAAGATCTATAGCATCCCAGTCACCGGTTTCATTGAGCAAGCTGTGCTGGCTGGTTTGGGTAGTGCTGCCAGTTAGGCCAATGTCAGGCAGTTCCCCATCACTAAGAACATCTCCCACATTGTCCCACTCATCCAGAAAGTCTTCGCTGGTGTCACCCCTGTCCAGGGATGACACAGAAGATAAGGACATGTCCTCCAGAGTTTCACCTGCTGCCTGTTCAGAGCCCTGCTTATGCACATCACTTTCCCTTTCTTTTCCTCCTCCACCTGCAGAGCTTCTATCACTGTCACTGTGAGAGTCTGCATTTTCAGCATCACCAGCTGCCACAGTGTCTACTGCTATTCCTATTAGCCTTCCACACTCAGTTGCAGCTGAAGCTCTGACATCCCCCTTGACCCTGTCTGGAAACAGAGGTTTCTGGTGTTTGGCTTGCCCAGACCGAGCCAGCCTGAAGCCTAAAGACGCTCCAATGCTACCCAGTGGCTTGTTAAGCACACTGCTTGGAAGGAGAGGCTTCTTCAGAGTGGTGGGAGTAGAGGGTGCAGGAGGGACTGAGGACAAAGGCAGAGAGGAGGCAGCTGGATGATTTTTGCTATACTGAAGTGCTCCACCTGGAACTCCAAGGCTACAATTTAGGCCTTCGAGTCCTACACCCATTTTTCCATTGCTGAGGTTAGGAGGTTTGAGGAAACTACTACGAGGAGGCCGTAGCTGAGTGTTGGCCAGAGGCTTAGCTAGTTCCACAGCCCGGTTAAAGGAGAAGGACCGTGTCATATGCTGATCTGTGGGTGAGGAAATCTGCTTGAAGTGAGTGAAGCTGTTCGAACGCACCATGTCACCACTGTCAACTGCCAAAGTCTTCAGGCTGTCAGTGGATGGGGACAGGCTGTCTTGAGAGCTGCTTCTAGGAGAGCTATAGCCTAACTTTGGACGCAAAAGGCGGGATTCTGAACTTGTCCGAGCAGGAACAGTAAAGCCCTTATGGCCAATTTTAGGTACTCCATTCAGTGGGCTCTGGCCTAGCTTGGTCCCTACCTTGGGACTCACTTTTAAGGATTGCTTGGGTATGGCCTTGGGGCTGGAGGCAGCAACCATCAAAGTACCTGACCGCCTGATCCTGGGAGTCCCTGGAGGGCCGTTCTTCACCTCCTTTGCTAGTGAAGGAAGCAGTGTCAGAGTCTTGTCTTCACTTGTTTCCCCAGGAGTAGTGGGGGTGGTGGGGCCGGAGGCGGTTGTCCCCCCATCTTTCTTCCATTTCAAGGAAAAAGCAGAGGGATGGATCACACCATTTGGCCGTGTTTCTGGATGAGCAGTCTTAGCATCCTGAGTGGAGGTGGTTGGCTGCGTAGAACCATTGGACAAGGGGCTAGCGCCACTTGTCGAGGAGCGTCCACCGAACTTAGGCAGTCTGGATACCATAGCAGAGCTGATGAGTGCTTTTTCTTCCATTAGATGCCAACAAAGGCATAGGGGAGCATGGAATCACATACAACTGTGGAAGGAAATAGACAGAAAGACAGATTTCACATGGGACACTGACAACAACTGTCCTTCAAAAGTCAGCAGTAATGTTAACAGCTGAAGGTTTTCTGATAACACCTGAACCTAGTGATGTGAAGTAAAAATCAAGCCAGCACTGTACCTAACATCAATCCGGTCTTTACTTTGTTTAAATACAAAGTACTACACAATAAAACTTTCAATCAATCAATCTATACACTGTGTTTCATGTGTGTGTTGCTATATTCATACATTTTGTAATTGAGAAAATAGTTTGGTTTAAACTCTGCTATAATCGTACTATGGGGTCTATTCTTTCTTCATTTAAGGGTAGGTAAAGGTCAAACGCAGTTGAGGAACAAACTAACAAACAATTGCAGTCACACTCACCCACAAAAAATGTCCTCATTAGGGAGTACAATTATCTGCAACAGACGAATAATACAAAGGGTAGTGCCATCCACCTGCTGCAGTGCTTGCATGCGTCTCCTTTTCAAAGATCGCAGACTGTGAGGAGCATTAGGGATTAATCTGGCAGGCTTACGGGGTGACTGGAGACTTGTCACGGCAAGTCTGTCTTGATGCATTCACATGGCCACATGAGAGACATAAAAGCCAAATGAGTCTCTAAACAACTACACAGTTTAACAGCTACATATATCACATGCTCAATATGAAGAGTCTTTAATTAAACTGTTAGTACTTGTAAGTTTAATCAAAGCTGACTGCCAAAATGTAAACAACAACATGTATTACTTGTTATGATCTGTTTAAAACTAGGTAATTCACATTATCTTCCAAAATAAAGTAGTTAATGAAATTAATAGGCAAGTTTATAGAATAATGATTAATCTTTAATGTTTTTCCGCACAGGACATGACCTGTACTGTAGCTGGCACTATAGTCTTAGAGGATATGGCACCAGTGTGGCTGGCCAACAAAAAAAATGGGTAAATAGTCAGAGGAAACCAGAGCTGGGAAGGTGGCCAGCATGTTGTGAATAGTGAATGAAAAATGTACAGCACGTAACGCCAATGGAGGGGGCACAGTTTCCGTTCGCGCATTGTTAGATTCATTCATTTCCAATTAGCCATGTGAGTTGTTGTTAATGCACCTGTGTGTTACATCTATCTGTTTTGTGCCAGAACATTATGAATTGAATCGATCCAGATGGCTTATGTGGTTAACACCCAGTAAACCCCTCTGCATGAAGAATCAAGATGGGATTTACAAACTTACCTACTGTTGCATTATATTCATATTTACAATTAACAAACCGAGCTGTTACTTGGTTCAATGAGCGTAACTGCACAAGGCGCAAAGGCAGATACTGAAGCAATAATCCACTCAACTTTGGCAGGAGTGGGGGAGGTGTGTTGTGTTACATTAAGAGTCTCCTATTATGGGGGGAAAAAAAAAAACCTACAATGTCCCACATTCCCATGCACAGACACGTGTCTACAATCAAAGTGACACATTCACCACAGAAGTGTCTGTCTACACCATCATCCTAATCTGCTTTATAAACACAAATGGGTACAAACACAAATACACACAGTTACACTCACAAAATCAGGTCAGCATGTGCAAGGCCACAAAAGCCTACTCGCCCCAGGAAGGGGGTTATGACTGTGTGTCTGTGTCTATGTGTTCAATGGGTAGAATTAGATTAGGGTTTTTTGCAACTGTCAGTGGCCCCAGAACCTCTCAAATTTCATTCATGTCCAAAATGACACACTGCCCTTATACAACAACACCATCCTCTCACTCCTTACTCAGTCTAAATTTCAAATTCATACTAAGACAAACATAGCTAGTATGACCAATAAAAACAAAACAAAACACACCTATGTCAAAATATTCAATTGGAAATTTCCTACATGGAAAAAAATAACATAAAAATGTAAATATGCCACCATAAACTGCATTTGCTCTAATAGAAAAATCAGCAACACAAATACACAGCCCATGCTAGAGCTGGAAATGGCTGATATACCAGAATTAAACAAATGGGTATCAACATTTCACTACTGATTCCAAAAGCAGTGCTGTTTACGTCACCTGCAGAAAATTCATTTTAAATGTATTTGAACAAAAAAGCTGTACAGCGCTACAGACACAAAGTGGTTGACACCCATCTCTATTTCCCAAAACTAGTGCAAGGACGCAGGTCAGCTGAGAACCACAAACAAATAAACAGCATCCCGACTGACTGACACACATTCAGAGTGGGGCGGCAAATCGTGGAGACCATCTGTCAAATGTTCATATGTGAAGGCTTGCCCCACCCCCACGGCTGCAGTGCTGTAAATAAATATCCCAGAGCACCACTAACATCAAGTACAAGGTCTGAACCAGACCACAGTTTCTGGTCTGGATCCTACACTGAACCGACAGCTTGTGAACAATAAAAAACTGTTGTCTCTCGTTATCTCAGAACCTCACCATATGCATTTTGTCTGTGATATGGAATAGATGAACAGCATCGACTGACATCCAATAACACCTTATGCATGTGTGGTTTTCCTTAGGTTTTCACCAAGCGAGAAGGGCACAGAGAAGAGTAACAGAAAAAGATCGATATTGTTAGAGTTAAAATGGGGAAGAGTGACAAGACAATAGACAGGTTTTTCCAACAGAGAAAGCTAGAGCTCAGACTAAGCAGCGATTCTTGTGTATGAAATGAGTAGGAAAGGGAGGTGACATCTTTTCTTACTCTTTGTCTTACAGGGAATGGGAGCTTACATTGTGTCTACCACTGAGGCCATTTGGTCCTACTTCATTTCTCACTCAGAGGACATCCACGTCGAGAGCACATGACAGAGATGCAGGAAGGCTGAAAAAAATCGGATCTGTTGGAGTTAGGTCATTCATTACTCTTCTGGCAATGCTTCTACTTTGTGCACTGCACACACACACAGTAAGGAGAGGCATTCTTTAGGAGTAACAGGATGGATGCAGATAGGATGCGACAGCCCGAGGGCTATGATCTATTGGGTCATTGGGGCTACGCATGAATGGAGGTGCTCTACTATACACAGTAAATCCCCTATCCTGCCGTTTATCCCTGTCTGTCCCCATCTACCAGTGCTCATAGCTCCCCATCACTGCAAACCTGCAGCACCATCTCTCAACACAGCAGCATGTCAGGCAACATCCATCTTTTCTCTTACCTTTACTTTAGAAAAAGGATGGATTTTATTTGACTTTATACTGATTGTGGAAACAGAGAGATATGGTGTGAAGGGAACTGATGGGATTCATACATAGTTCTGTCTTTTTGTATATAGAGGCCTTATAAGCTATTGTTAATATTTTTGCTATACTATTTTAGTAAGATTTGGTATAATCTAAAAAAAACAGCAAATTAATATATTTTTAAAGATAACACCGTGAATCTAACAGTAGTAGTTTTTCATAGCAGCTACTGATGAGCTGTATAGTGCATATTACTTCATTATACCCTTAAAAGATTCTAATTGCAAAGATGCTTTAACCACATTAAAATCTGTGGCTTCAGCTTTTATTTTCATAATGGTAGCTTAACCATTTCCTGTGCTGAGCAACTAGCAGCTCTAACCACAGTGGCATCATGTGTTTTTGTAAAGGCAAAGGTTAAAAAAAAAAAAAACAAATGCAAAATAAACGTAACTTCAGCAAGACCTAACAAGCAAAGCACATGGACAGTTGTTAAACTGCATAATGAAGACAACTAAAAAGGGAAGATATGCTGTGGAAAACAGGGAAGGAGGTACAAGAAAGGAATGAGTGGAGAGAGCAAGAAAAATTGTAATCTCATTTTTGGCAACTGCGTTGTCGGTGTAATGAGGAAAACAGCTGCAATTTGCAACTCTTCTGTTCTATCCTTCTTCTGGCTATATCTTCCTGTCCTCATTGTGCAGCACCGATCAATATGGATCCATAGTTACAGAACTGTCTGAAAAGCCTAACATGGTGCACACACTCTCAGAACAGTTTCAGTCAGCGAAGACTTAAATTCAAGGACTTACCATAATCTACAGAGGAAGAGATGCAATATATTAAATAAACATACTGTAGGCATAAGTAACTGATCAAAGAATGGATAAATAGAAACGGTGGAATGCAAATGCAGTATATTGAGAGTCCAGTGTCTCAGTAGAGTCATAAGTAGAAAGAGTCATCTAGAAAGGGTTGTAGAGGGTCATAGCTTTCTCCCTAAAGAGATTTACAGAGTGGCATTAGAGCAGGCTAATAGAATGAGACAGGGATGAAAGCAACACTGACGCTTGGCTAATGTGTATTGAGTGAAAGCAATACTGGGCCGAGCTGCACTGATGCTAAGTGATACTAGGCCAATGAGACAGCACAGAGAGCTTGGTAATGCTGCTCACTAACTAAGGTAGATCAGATGACAGAGGAAAAACATGGAAAAAGTTATGCCTTGGCTACCAGCTACTACTGTGTGCGCACACTGCATGTTGTAGCTACTCAACCACCAGAAGCACAGACAGGCACAAAACTACATCACAGAAATCCATCTTCAGGATTCTTTTTTGCTCATAAAAAGTAGATTTGAAAATATTACCTTATCTCTAAAGTGGAATCCTTATATCCCAGAGTCAGTCATTAAGATAAGAATCACTCTGCACATTTTTTCATTTACCATCTAAACTGAAAGTGCCGTAGCGCAAAAAGAGCCCTGCAAACAGGAAGACACTCTTCAGAGGTTGATCTGTCTGCAGTTTGGCTGTTCCTGTGTGTGTGTGTGTATGTTTGTGTGTGTGTGTGCATGTGTGTGTGTACTGATGGGTGTGTGGGTGGAGAGAACACAGCCTTTATGGGTGAGTTTAATATTTCATAGGGCATCTTTTAGGAGCCCCACCCAGTGTGCTGCCAGAGGGGAGTAACTAAAACATTACAAAAAGAGATTTTTATGCAAAAATGACCATTTGCAGCAATAAATTCTAATCATCAATAAACTGGTGTTAAGTCTAAAGACTAAAGCCTAAAGTTCCTGACGTAAGAAATGTATCTACTAACACAAATAGCAATTTTCAGTGTGTATGCTGCTGCCCTATAATGTCATGAGATCACCAGAGGGGATAATAAAGAAAACCGATCCTACGTAGCGCTCATTGCTCATGAAAAAGTGACTCTTTTTGTGTGCCGTTCTCTTTGAGATTCAGTGTAAATTCAATTTCCCATACTCATTTCATGGCTGACAGCATACTGGTTCCAGTCAGTCAACCATTTTCTGCTAAGTGCCTGCAGTAAAAGCACACAACCACTGCCAGCTCCTCATTACAGTGTGTCCTGTTTATAAGTGTCTGTGATGATAAATGACAGCACAGGGTCTGACCAAACCCACAGTACATTAGCAGCACAACTAAAGGCTAAAGTGGAGGGTTTCTACAAACTAATTAAGCTTCTACAGTGTTTCATGTGGTGCCTCTATAAAACAAATTAAATTCACCTAATTCTACATCCACAACATTTCTTTTTCTCAAAGTGGACAATTTGACAGCTCCATAAATGGATGATAATGAAAAGAAAGCCTTTTTGCATTTTGGTATTGCCACATTAATCTAGGATACATGCGCAGAACCCAGATACTGAACGTCATGAGTCACACTAGTCACGACACAGAAATGCCCTTTAAAAAGTCCTCACCATCTGACCTGACTCATCCACAAGAATCTGTGATCCTGAGCAGCAGACACCTTAGTGGGACTTGTAAATGTCATTATTATATCACCATCATCATCGCATAGCAGGCCAGATGTACGGACTGTATGTGTTTGGCATGCATAGACAGACAGGTCGCTTCTGCTACCATACTCATATATAACTATCACTTATACCACACAGTGAGAAGTCTGCAGTTTGTTCGACAGCCCCATTTAATCCTCACCTTTCGATTGGCCACAAGGGCAGGAAAGGCTGATAAGTGTCAACAGGCAACAGCACAGGTGTCAATCATTGTCAGCTTAGTCATTAGAGTCATTTATGTAGATCGGGGTTAAAGGCAGGGCCGACAGCAGCTCAAAGTCGACTTCTCTGAGTGAAGAATAATCAAACGTCTCAGAAACTACAGTCACGTTATTGATTGAAGACACAAATTCAACCATGAAGAACTACAATATACCTCCCAGCTGCCAACAAGGAACTAATATATTCTGAATGTCACTGGACCCTAGATTTTGCAAGAAATGTGATATATAGATATGGGGCATTGCCAGAAAGTGAAGCAAGTGACTTTAGTAGAATAAGACGGTCAAACGTTTTGTAGTAAAATACATAACTTTGTGTTTTAATCAGTTTATATAGGCATAACCTTCCTAAGCATCTTTTGTTGGGATCAATTCACAAAACCCCGTACTTAGAGACTAGTGAAACACTATGCTTAAATTACCAAAGGTAGCTTATTGATGTTAACAGGACACTAGCGAACTTACACTGACTCTTTTCAATGAGCTGGGCTTACAAGTTCTGGTGCTGGTCAACAAACCGCAAAAGTAAGATACAAGTGGCTGAGAGCATAACAGAAATTCAAGGTGGGGTGTCGGTTCTCATTGGCATCATGAGTCCAAACAGCCCTTTCATGTAACGGGGAACAAATTTAATTTAAATATATAAACATAAAATCACTGCTCAATCTGGCCCCCAAAAGTGAAAAAAAAAATCACCTTTGTTGCTACTTCATATCTAAAAATTTGCAGCATTAGCATTTAGAGTCACCAGTTTTGGACTGTGGGAGGAAACCTGAATGCCACAGAGAAAACCACACAAGCACTGGGACAATATGCAAACTCCAAAGCATGCCATCTCACTTAAATTTCATGTTTAATCATACAAACTGCAGCCTTGAGCACAGACTGTGCTCTGTTTTTAAAGCACCTTAAGTGACACACACACACACACACACACACAGACACACTTTTACCGTCACTAGCATCGAATGCCACACATACTGAATTATTGGTGGTAATTTCACCTACTGTCTATTCACTAAAGTTTGAGATGACATCAGTGTCTCTGCAGCATCAGTGCCTTCTGGACGTGCAAGTTCGTTTGAAACATCTCGCCCTTACCGCGCCGCAGCACGAGTTTGTGGTTGGGTTGTGACCTATACCAGCACTGACTCACTCCTTATCACATCAAACAGGCCTGAGAAGTAAAGGATGAGGGATGTGACTTTAATTCACACAAAATCTGAGCTCTGAATATAAAACACAGCCTACACATTAAGCTTTTATTAGGTTGTGTTCCTGATGGATTTATCCACTGAGAACGGAAAATGCACTATGAGGTCAAGTTCCTCTCTGCCCATCTTCCTTCCTTTCCACTCACTCTTGGCAAACGCAAAACCCAAACTCTACTATTTTCTTAGACAACATATTTTTGTAGAGTAACAAACAAACAGTCTTGCGTGAGGGCAGGGAGAACAAGGCATTCTCAGATTACATCAAATCCGCCCACTGTCGGTGGCTTCTGTCCATCCAATGCTGTGCCTTTGTGCCAGCTTTTCAGAGGGTTAAGGACTAATAGGTCAGCTGATGAAATTAGATGGGACCCTATCCAAAAGACTGATTGATTGATTTCAACACAGAAATCCTCCACAGCACATTGAAATCCAATATGTTGTGTTGTTAGATGTTGCTGTAGTTGGTCCTGGCATGCAAACTCAATTTTTAAATACCAGCCTAAAGTCTGAGCAGGTGACTGCAGTGAACATTTGATTTTGCCAAACCCTGAGCGATCAGTAAAAATGCTAGAAAAGTCTCACAACGTCTCAGCCATCAGATCCAAAACTGAAATTTCACAAGTGTCACAAAAATGTACCTGAATAATATGGGCCAAATGAAGTGTTTCTCTGGATGAAACTGACATTTTTAGGAGTGACAATTGTGTGCCAAAGGGTGAACCATTCAGTTCCAAAAAGAGGCAATGAGCCAAATTAAACTATTACAATAACATGCACCGAATGCACTCAGAGGCCTTTATTAACCTTGTATGTACGGCTCTGTAACCAAACCATCAATAACATCCGAAAATAAAGCGTATCTTTGAACAGATGCAAATTACATCAAGTCACATATGCTGATGACTCAGTGCAAATAAGCTAAAAGCAAACTTTCAACATCATAACGCATCACAGCCTCCAGCGCATTGAGCAGCCATGTCCAATGTCCAAGGCTATAAAGGCTGTAATATAACATGACTAAAAAAGGCCTTGAAGGATTTCTGCATGAGTCTTAAATGTTTGAGACAGAAAAACCCTCCGTTGTGGTACAGTTCAACACAGATACATTACCTGAAGCTGAGGAGACATGGAGGAACTGGATATAGCCTTGGAGATTAAAATATATTGTATGTCTTGAATTGACGTGAGCTGACACGCAGGCAAGCGCAGCCACCTGGGGAGGCACATAATGAATATGCTGTGGTTCTGCTTTCAATAAAGGACTCAGAAAATGAATTTGTGACGCAATCGCCAACTTTTATTTGCATGAGCATGCACAGATGATCATTTTCTCTATTCGTTTCTGCTTAAAGGCCGTGCATGATCGCGCAGGTGGTTTTCATATCATAGCTAATTAGGCCTCTGTCAAACGAGCACCGTCTGAACAAGCCCACACAGTCCAGAAAAGAAGTCTAATCAAGCAGAGTGAAAATACTTGTGTGTGTCTAGGAGCTTTACATCATAAAAGTTTCACTTTCTCAGTTAAGTATGCTTAGATGCTATATACAGTATGAAGATATGCTGTGTGAGTTCTATAATACACACAGTAAAACAAAGTTTCAATACATATATATAATTTTCTAGTAGAAAATCAATAGTACTACACTTTTAGAGGGGATCTGGACACCGAAAAGCACTAGTGCAAATAATAAAATAAATAATGGCTAAATTCCATGTAGTAGTTTCAGGGTCCAGGCCCATTGCACGCTAGCTCACTGTCACAACGTGCAGATACATCTGAAGAAAGGACGGCCTTTGGTAAAGTCAGTAACAGCTTTACCCGTAATGACAAGTCAAAGTGTCTATGATAAAACAGCTCTATTCCAGGTTGAGTCAAAGATTTCTTGCATTTCAATAACTGCCCATTGTACCTTGACAGTAAAAGGCATCATCAAGCCAATAATACAAGATATGCGCTGCTACCACCCTGCACTATGTTCACAGCTGTGTAAACAGAGGGACTCTTCCAGTGATAAAAAAAAGGCATTCAACCCTATACATACAATTTTATTACTTAGTACAGAATAGTTCAACAACAGAATAGAAAACATTAGTTGTAAATAGGCTACAATATATCATACATATAGTTGGGTGCAAAACTTTACACCCAACTATATGAGCTAATACAATTGTTCTTTCATCAGAATTAATTTGCTTTATTAATTTATCGAGGCATTTAACTTTTGCACTGATGTAATTTTCTTTTTTAGTGTGTGTGTGTGTGTGTGTGTGTGTGTGTGTGTGTGTGTGTGTGTGTGTGTGTGTGTGTGTGTATTAAAAACACTGTCATATGTACTTTATGTCACAGTACTTCATGGCACACATGGCCTTCCATATGTCAGGGCTCATGGTTGTGTATTTAACTCTTCCTCTAAAAAGGACTCGCTGTACTCAACAATTCCAAAAGACATTTTCGCTTCACACTCTTATGAATTTTCGACACTGTGTCAGTGTATCTGAGATCCTGTGTATACACTTGTGCTGAGTTATTCCAAGCCTTTAAACATCTGTGGTCTTACCGAGGGAACGACAGAACTGATAAGCATGGCTAAGTATAGCTCTAATGATAGGCCACGTACAGAGAGCGAAGAGGGCACAGAGGATAAGAGAAAAGTCAAAGTCAAACCAAGTGGCTCTGAGCAAAACACACACATGAAAACATGCACAAAACTACAAGTGCAATGTGTTATCACTGAATGACCATCTCGAGGCATTTTCAGTACTCAGCTATTATAACTCCCACTGAATCAGGACTATAGTCAGGAGGGTGGAGCACATAAAAAAAGAAGAGAGAAAAAAAATCTTTAGAGGGAGACACGCCATGCTCGTTTTGTTCCGGTGAATGAGATCAGTAAGTAAAGGCAATACAATACTTACAAAGGAAAGGATAACTAAATGGAGAATAATTGCCCCCTTTTGCATCATATGAGCAGCTGTTGGGCTCAAGCTTGCATTTCCTGGGAGCTACAGTTTCTTGGAATGATTGCTATGCGCAGGGTAATGTGTATAATGTGTGTCATCGTGCATAGCTAGACACTGATAACACAGACACTGATGGTTTGAGCAGGCATGAAGTAAAGGAAGATGACAGACATTCACACACTCAGAGCCTGGAAACCCCCCTCCAATAATAAACTTCAGTATGGGGGGTCTTTAGTAGGCAGATGCTCAGTGAGACATGCAGCTGTTGTTGGGGGAGGAAGGCATCACATAGGTGCCTCGAAAAAGATGCAAATATGCAGTGTGTGTGTGTGTGTGTGTGTGTGTGTGTGTAAGTAAAAGTAACCCCAAATTGACACCATGACTCTTTGCAGTGTCTAGACTGTCAGATGACAAACAAACATACACACAGACACAGATATGAGACTTGACTGACAGCAACTTCAGCCGTGGTATAAAAAGATGAATATGTGACGCTGCGCTGCACGAAATTAAAGCCTTGCTTGAAAGGGAACTGGATCTAACTTTATGACATGAGCAGAGCATGAAGATGTGTGAGTCATCTTCAGTTATGCTGTCATCCAGACATGTACACAAGAAACACACACTTCAGTTCACAAAACAAGTATAAACTATGGAGCCACAGAGACATGTCATGCAGCACTCCTCCTCCTCCTCCTCCTCCTCCAATGGGTTGGATTACTCCAACTTAACAGAAAAAGGCCAAATTATATAATTATATTATCTAATTAGTAACTTTTAAATGGCTCTTAGATAAAGGCCTGTCTATGCTCACTTATGGTGAATGAGTGAATGTGGCAGCAAATGTTATGACGCTCACAATGTGACTGACATATTAGTAAACATGGCCTGTTGTGCCTCACTGGGCAGCACAAAGGGAGACCACAGACAGAAAACCTCAGCCATAGATCCTTAGGAGCGGGGGTCTCCTTCGTGTTCTTTACAACCAATCAGAGAGAGATTTAAAAAGACAATGCTTTGAACAAAGTTGAACAGTTTTTTTTAGCATTTCACACTCATAGCAGGACTTATGAACATATGACTGCACTTACCTAAAATATGCTGTTAACAGCATATTCACACACTTATGCTCAGCTGCCTCAGCTTGTCAATAACAGCACGTTGAGAAGTGCGCGGCGTTTACTGTTTGCAGACCGTGATAAGCACTGACGAAGTTAAGAGTTTAATTAATTCCCGCTCGGCTCTGCGGGCTACCAAGCAGATCAACTCTGCCGAGTCCTGCACTGCTGCCCGGGAAAGAAACAAAGCAAAAACTAATGTTGGGAATTCCTCGCTTTTCCATCATGCGCTTCCAGCTTAACGTTGAAGACAGACTGGAGCTGCTGTATCACTATGCTGTGAGTTTAGTTTCACTGACAGTGTCAACAACAGCGACTAACTGGAAACTGGAATCCGACTGGAAATGACGGTCCCTGTTAAGCGCAAGCCAACAAAATCCAGCAGTAGACATGATGTGGAATCTGCATGCAAAACACTATATAAGCCTAGCAGGACGCCACAAGCCAGGCTACAGACCGACTTCCCTAAAAGCACTTCATCATTCCGACATCCTCCTCCCGCGTCCAGCTGGGCGGAGCGCGGAGATGTCACCTGGGTCTCAAAGGGCGACCCCGCATGTTAATCTGCGAGTACTGCATCAGCGGGACCTGCTCTATTTTGGATGTTGTCGGAATACTAGAAAATTCGATTAGTCGTATGTTTTCATTTAAGCTTATTTCACCAAAGGCTAAATCGTTTGTAAACTCCAAAATATGCTTCAGGCTGACGCATGGAGTAGCGCGCAGGTGTGTGGTGATACTCTATAGGCTCAAATATTAAGGCTTGCGTTCATGTGGATTCACAGGCTTATATTTAGTATTAGCCGCTAGAGGCACTAATTGAGAGCTATGCAGCCCTTTCTGGCAAGGCCCTGTGAAATGAAGGGTCCAAGGGTTTATGAGGTGTAATTAATGCATGGTTGGATTACTGCATGGGTCTACCAGGCACAGTCCCAGGAAGTTAATGATCCACAGTGCTCCTGCAGTCTCCTTTAAATATAGACTACATGAACGACACACACAAGGACCAAAACAGTAATTTCCAAGAGGTGCAATTCATGAAAAGATTAAAAGATCCACAAAAAGAGGCAGGATGTCATCAAAGTGATATTTACCACCCTTATTTTATGCGACAAAAACATTAATTGGGTTTATTTATCCTGGTTTTATGTTTATGGGAAGAAATGCTGTTAAATCATCTATGGTAAATTTTAATACTTCTACATTGAAAAGACAGGTAGGGCAGGGCAGTCAAGCAGGACATAACTTAACCAGCAACTTTAGGGTGTGCGTGTTTTAATTTACTAATTTATATTCCTTCTACTGTGTTTTCTCCTCAATTTAATATTCAGTGTTTATCTGTACTATATAGTCCACCCATGAATATGTTTCATTAAATATTTTAACAGGAAACTCTGTGTTTTGTGAAGCGTTCACAAAATTGTGGTCTGCCTTCAAGTTAAAAAAAACAAAAACAATATCAGACTGTCAAATAACATGCTTGAATGAAAACTCGTGTTATGATTTCTCCTATAAGCCCACAGAGGTTACACCAACCATTCAGGGAAACTGCTATTAACCACCATAACCACCAGAGTGCAATCTTTCCCCTGGTATTTCCTTTAGCTGCTCATATTTTCAGAGGCGTCCCTCCTCCGTATACACTTCTACCTGCATGCTTGTGTGTCTGTGTGTGTGTGCTCATGTCTGTAATACAAAGAGAGTTTTGGAAAGACAGAGAGAGAGGGGAGGGTAGGAGAAAGAAGACGTATGACCATATGTTCTCTCGGGCTTGTAAATCTTTTTGTGGAGTATTGCCAACTTCAATGAAAACCACATCACTTCCCCCCAGAAAAACTTTTTATTTCTTATCTCTTTCTCTCATTCTTTGTCCCAGCACAATTCTGCTGCGCAAAACCATAAACTAACACCTGGTTGAGATACCTGTGTGCCCGGCTGGCAATCAACAGGGGGCTTGTGAGAAGGGAGGAAAGGCTGTTAGACTACAAAAAGCAGAGAGGAGGGGTTAGATAAGGCAAGAATGTAAAAATAGATGGATCAAATGAAAAGGAAAGGTAATGACTGCTGCTCCCTCACAGGAGCCAGGGAGCCAGCGAGAAAAAGGCATCTGGCAAAGAGGAGAGACGGAGAACACTAACAAGGGAATAGAAAGAGAAGAAAGGACTGACAGAGGGACTGGTAAGATGCTTTTTTCCAAGCAGTCAGGAGGGATAGAAAATGACTTGTTAAGCCGTAATAAGTTCCTGATCTGGACACTAAATGTCTTTTCTGTGTAATTCAACCTTGTATTTCCTCTGTAGTGAAAAAATATTGTTGTGACTCAGTAAGCTGCATTGTATCCTGCTACACTGACAGAAGAACTGGAAAAGTGTAATAGTTTGTAAGTGACACCACAGAAGAAAATAAAATTGCAACCATTAACAAAGCAGGGCCCGGGTAAATTGATGGTCCTTTGACCTTTTTTTTTTTATTTTTAAGTTTTCCTTTCTAAATAAAAAAAATGTAAATAAGATGCTGCTGGGAATTACTACAAATTCATATAATATTTATTTTTGTATGCTTATATTCTCTGCTGAGATTGTAAACATTGTGTTTTTTAATTTGCCATCTTGTAGCCCACTGAATGCCGCAGCCATGGCCCCAAGCTTGACCTTTATCGTGATTCTGCTTCTGAGTCTCAACACCAGTACAGCCAAGGTGAGTCTAATTGAGTCTAACTTAGTCTAAATTTGTCCATCATTAGTCTTAATCTGCAAAAATACATTTTACACTTTACTAAAAAATGACAATCATACTCGTTTTTTTGTGTTTATTGTTGTATAATATTTAGCACACACAGTCTCTGATTACGAACCTGTTTTCTTCAAGTGGTGATCAGGATTGTTTTGTGGAAAATAGTTATTCCTTTGCTGTGGAAGTGTTGCTCCAGCATTTTGGGTCGGCATTGCACCTGTATCACATCTAATCTTGGAGGACTCTTAGGGCAGATGTGGATCTGGCACCAACTACAAAGTTTCTAGAAATATAAGTTTAACCATTTTCACTATGGTGTGTTTTATATTATTTCAAATACACTTACTACAATAATGGACTCTTGATAATTTACAGAATAATAATCATAATATTGATTACAAGTCTCCACATGTGGTGCATCACAGAGATGAAAAAAGAAATTGACATGTTGCAACACGATCATGATCCAAAATGTAATTTAGTAAGTGTACAAAAAAAGACAAGTTTATGCCTGAGTTTACTGCATGTCTCTGGAATGTCTTCAGAAACAGCATAGGATCATTTTAACCTTTGCCTAGAACATGATAGAGAACTTACAGAGAGCTGTGTTGGTGTGTGTGTGTCTGTGTGCGTATCAGGGAGGCCGAGCCCAGCGCAGACAGAGACAAGTTGAGGAGAGCCTGAGACCCTACATTGGCAGAGTGGAGCCAGGTAAGACTTTTTATGTACCGTGAAGTACAGAAATAACACAGCAGTAGGTCCCCAGCTAGAGTCTTAACCTTGGACATTGCAATTACCTGTCCTGCCTAGCAGGCCGCCAGAGAGCTCCAGAATGCCACTTCTGAGACAGTTGCATGTCTCATATAGAAAGAATGACTTCTAGTATTTTATTTTGAAGTATTGTGTTGTTTATACAGCTGGTAGAGTCACCATCTTAGGTAAAGAGATAGGTCCACAATGTTAAATAAAAATATAATGCATGTTGCCAAAAATAATTTATATTACAACATACAATTAAAAGCAATTTATTAAATTGAGTGTTAAGACAAGAGGGACACTTGACAAAAGTCTTTATCCTAACATATCTTACAGTTCACAACAAGAATGGCTATTACATGTATTTATACAGATTTGTCTCTTACTGTACAACATGGCGTTTTGGAGCAAGAGTAGCATGTATAGCAAGACTTTAGAGGCAGCTTTCAAATAATTCACTGTCCCCCTACCATTCATTACTTTGCTTTTTCCTCCTCTAACCATTTAGTTCTAGGCTTTTTCAGTCACGACTCCCTGATTTTTCATTATGTTAACTAGATCCTTATGAGACGTTTTATGTGATGCTCTCATATACAGCATGTTCAGTCAGTCGTGGAAGCTCCATAGTCATGTATTCACTCGCACACACATTAAACTATAGAGAACTATAGACTTATGCAGTAATCGAAGTGTTCCTCATTGTTTCAGAAAAGCTTTGTGAACTGCTGAAATGCCATAGTCCAGTGGGATCTTGGTGCCAAGTAGTTCAGGAAAATGAAGTCCTTGTCCCCAAGTGTGTTTGTCCTCAATCATGTCCACGGTAAACACCTGATGGTATTTAAACTTAACAGCATTTGACCAATGCACTCTGTCATCTACATGAAAAGTTCAGTATTGATTGTATTTGAAACTGTAAATTGTACTCACACAGAGCAAAAAAAAAATGCTGTAAATGTGTTTGGGTGGAATTATAGAGTACAGATGTTTATTTGATCCAGCTGTGTGCACTGAACCATCCTCACATATGGTTTTGCATGTGGACACTGGCTCATGAAATCAGGCAGAGGGCACCAGTGTGTAGTGTTCTGGGAAAGACTTATAGGAATGAGTGTTTGCTGCATAAAGAAGCCTGCAGAAAGAGACGCCACACTGGACTGGCTCACACAGGACCCTGTCTGGGTAAACACAGCTTTAAATTTTACACTCAATGTCCACTGTGATCTGCAGCTTTACAGATGAGTTCTGTTATCACTCTAGTCCCCAAGAGTAAATGCACTGAAGAAGAGAAAGGTCAGTTTCCGTATCGTCTCCTGGACTGGTTTCTGCTCCTGAGTCGTATGGGGGAGAACTTTGCAACCCCTGCCCCGCCCCAGAGCTGCCTCAGCCACACAGAGAGGACACAACTTGCACAGGTAGCCGAAAATAGTGCTTCAATTAATTGTCAGCTGATTGTAGAGTATAAACAGTTTGTGGTGTATGACAAGCTGAGCTAACGATGATGCAAAGGAATCAATATCCACAACAAGATTCAATGCTAAAGAAAAAAACATACCAAGGGATTGCTTTCACTCCCAGTGCAACTGAATACTGAACATAAAGTTGATTCTGACACCAGACACCATCACCGTGCTAGTATACAAACTGTGTTTCATGGATTGTCTGGAGAGAAATCGATGTTAACAACCTGACGTAAGTGGCAAGTTCTTGTGTTGCTCATGGTGTGGTCGTCCACAGAATGAGACAGGGGCTCTCAGACATTATGTATAAATAGAATTTGGTCAATAATCGCTGAATTATTCAATAAGATGGTGAATAGAGAGATACTTAATATCCTCCTGCCAGACACTTTGACCTCCCGGCTTTAAATGAATTAAAAGGAAAGTCGCGCATTATTTTGATGATATAAAAAAATGATGAGTTGACAGTGTTAAGAAGATATTTTTGTAAGAGTTCATGCATTGCCTAAATGTTCTTTGAGCTGGACTAAAACTTTTGTACTGGAGTAATATTATAATTCTATTGTTAATAATATATTTTGTTGCAAAACGCAAGACTTGATGGCAATCCATTCAGCTGTTGTCAAGTCGTTCCCCTCAAAACCACAAATGTTAAACCTGTGTTTGTGCCATATGAAAACCCAGGAGTTTACCAAAGTCCTAAGATGCTGTATATTCTCTGGAAACAGTCCATGCTATAGATGTGGACATGTTTCCCTAAAAAATTACAAATTTGTTGTGATGGTGGTGCTGGTTAAAACATTTATCATTTTATTTACAAGGACCTTGAATGTCTGTACAGAATTTCATGGAAATCCATCCAATAGTGGTTGAGAAACTTTAATGTGGACCAAAGTGGTGGAAAAACTTGGGCATGTTTGTTTTGTTCGTTGTGATTTAATTTAATGCAATAGTTAAAACAATTATGAATTGTCGCTTCTTCCACAACCTATTGTTATCTCTCTGCTGCTCTCTCTATAGCAAAGATTTTCCCTGCTGGACAAGAACAAAGATGGCAAGTTGAGTCGCCGGGACCTGAAGAAGCTGCATTATAAGAGGATGCCACTGGAGCACTGTGCCACACCGTTTTTCCAGTCAGTCCCACCTCCAGCAGCTCCTGCTATAGGACTGCTTCCAATATGCCAGCAGGAAACAAGAGAAAATTATATGATCATCAGTTCAGTGGAAACAAACACAAATTATTTCAGTAGTAATTAATGTTTTTACTGATAGGTCAAAACCACACCGCATCATAGCAGCCACCTACATTTACTAGTGTTCCTCATTCATTTTTAGTTGTAGTGCCATAAGGTGACTGAGTGGTCAATAAGATAATGGCTTTGTAGCTCACTATGCTTACATCCCCCTCACCTGATGTCACACAAAGGTTCATAATGTGAACCTTCTGTCTCTTGCAATATGTTATTTTTCAGCTAATTACTGAAACAGCAAGGGTTAAAATGTCACACTGTGGTGCATTTCGCCTCCGCGCTGAGACCAAGCTGCACCTCCCACCATGCTGTTCTCTCTGCACGCCATCTATCCATTCATCCTCCATGCCAATCTCCACTTCCTTTGGCCTCCTCCCCTCCGATCTCATGACCGCACCATCTCTTTATCATCGTACTCCTCCTCCGTGTTGAAGCACATCTTTTTCCCTTCTGAGCTTCCTACTTCCCTTTCATCTTTCCTTTGAATAGACTTTTCCTCTTTCTATGTCAGTCCCTCCTTCATTTTCATTCTTTCATCGTTTTATGTTTCCCTCTTTTTCCACCATCCCTACTCCCACCCAATCCCCTGTTTCTCTGCCAGTCTGCAGTGACAGGTTTTGTGGGAGTAGGGCTCGCTGTGTCAATGTCAAGCCATTCCCAGCAATGATAATGTTTATTACCCACTGTGGCTCCCGCTGCCCATGGATTAACACAAACTGAGGGAGTACCCTTCAGAGATAGCGATGTCGGCTGAACTGAAAGACAATGGCTGTTGAAGAGCTTCAAGTGCAGCTATGGATATGTCTTTTTACCTTCTCTGTGGGCATCAATATGTCATGTTTGTGAACTTGTTTGTGCATGGATTTATTTAGGCATTTAGGCATAAATGTGATTCTACAATAGCTTTTCATACTGTTGTACCAGGTTCACCACATTGACAACTCACAACTTTACTGCGTTTGCAGGTCATGTGACGGTAACAGAAACAGGAAGGTGAGCCTGAAAGAGTGGACAACCTGTCTGGTGGATCGCTCTGAGGCCTGGTTCTACCATTTCATGTGTTAGTCAAAGCTTTTGGTCAACGTTACTGAAACTCCATGTGGTCACAGATAGAACTGGATAAAGATTACAAATAACATAAAGCCAATTTCATTACAATTTAAAGAAGAGCACATGCAGTCATGCAGTCAAAACAATGTCCTGAACGTTGATTACAGTCATTTGTTAAAGCGACAATTTACAATTGCTCCTTTATAACGATGACAAAATGAATGGTGATAATAGATGCAGTTAGCCAAGATAGTGTCACTTTCATTGACTTCAGGAAAATTAATCCTGATTGGGGTGATTCCCAGACCTGAGAGAGCCCCTCGAGGACAGTTACATTTTTTCACAGAATTAGTAGTTTCCTTTTGGGTGAAGTTATCGAGGCTTTGTTGGACTTTCTTTGAATTTTGGATGTTCAAATCTGAATTTTTAATTTTAGTGCCGGTATTTGATTTACCACCATAAAACCACCAGATGTGAACACGAGTAATGAGACTATTTGACTTGACTTGAGTTTTCTATCGGAATTTAAAAATCTAAAAATGTAATTCAAACAAAACTTTTGAAATTGCACAGCTTAACGTTGAATTAATAATTTATAAATTCAAATGGACGAATAATATCATAGTAACTGCAGTTGTGGTGTTTAGTTTCATATAAGATTCACTGTGGCCATAACATGCACAGGAATCCTCTTTATTGTTATCACCAATTATTGCTATATAAAACCATTACAAAGACATTTGAGCATTATCATTTTTAAAACATTTATTTACTTACAATTTGTTACAACTCATTCCAAAATAAAATGTCTTTTTGTTTCATCCACAGCAATGAGAATGGGTTCCCGCAAGCTGTGTCCTTCAGTCAAAGTGACCAACCTTTGACATGAAAAAACTGCCATGAACTCCTGCATGTCTTGTGTATAGTAAAAAAAACTCACCGAAGACAACATCAGCACAGTTACCCGGTCGTAAATCTCCAGGACACCATCTCTACACACTGCTCACTCATCTGCTTTACTCTCTGTTGCAGCTTGTAACATAGTGATTTATAACATCATCAAGTCTGCTGCTTGTCTGTGCATTCACTTGTGTGTTTAAATCCAGACAGCCTGACTGTGACTACTGTTGCAGTAATTATATTTTCTGATTTCTGTAAATTTTAGTTGTAAAAGAGCAAAAGCAATAGGCAACAATGCAGGGAGTGTTAAAACACATGACATGCTTTAAGGATGACAGCCATTCAGAGAGACAGAGTGATGTACGGAGAATGATAGGACATAAAGATAAGGGGAAAGGAAGAGCTTTGTATGAGATAACGTGACCGGAAAAGAGACAAAGAGATAATAAAGGGGTTGAAGGGGAGAAAGAGAGGAGAATGTCATAAAGCACTGGAAGAGAGTGAGGGAGGGAAGGGGCGATGCAAAGTGACTGAAGGAAGGAGAGAGAAGTACAAAGTGTGTTTGTGAAAGATGGGAGGAGGTAATGCACTGTAAATGGGAGTTGAGAGTAATGGAGTAATGCATAAAAAATGGATCAGAAATAAGGGAAAGACTAAGAACAGAGCGTGAGAGGGGGAAGGGATGGCTGAGAAAGCGGGAGGAACTGAGGAGAAGAACGAATCTAAGAAAAAAGGGTTGGATAATTCAAAACACTTCCACTACAGCCAGTTCTGTAAATAGCATCGTGGAGCATGATACAGAATATTCGAAAAACACTTGACCTCTATCAAGGTGAAAAAAAAAAACTTACTGCATGCTTCCTGATTTTCTGTATGTATATGTCCCTTATATAAGACATAAAAACTCATGCTTCATCTTGTCTCTTTGCTCCTGTTTTGTGCGTGAATTTGTGTGTGCTTGTTTGGGTTCTACAAGATCAATAGGAGGATGAGTTTGTGTGGCCTAGGGTGAGTTTCTTTGGGATGACTTGTTTCTCTGGACTAATTAGCCTTCAACTTTACCATGCCCGAAGGATGAGGAGGGAGACAGACATTGGGAAAAAGATGAAGAAAGGGGAGAGATTTCAGTGCTGTATACAAGAAGCAGATTCAGTGCAGACGTGAGACAAACAAGGGCTGCGGACTGCTCGCTCTAGATGTGCAAAAAGAAAGTGCATCATCATTAATATCAAAAGCAAGATGTTTACATTCCATCAGATTTTCTCGAAACACTTTTGATAAAGCGGAGTGGACCACTGGAGGGCTGCACTTTGTCTTGATGTAGCAAGTGAAAAACAAGTCCAAGCTGGGAGAAGCAAGAAAAAACAGGCATGAAGCATGAAGACAAAAGACAAAAACAAGGAGATTAACTGTACTGAAACTTTGTTTGCTAATGATGACTGACCTGCGGAACGGCTGGCTGTTGGTCCTGTCTATCTAAATACAAAGTCCATCCCCCCACCACCTCCACCAACAAACAACTCTTCTCAATTGCTCCCTTGTTCTCCAGGGACTAGTTCCTTTCTCTGGAAAGAAACACAGTAAAATGAGTTGTTGGGGCCACCCCTGGAGCACGGTCTGCACACCTCCTCCTCCTCTTCACCTCTGTTATTTCTTAGTGTCTTCATACCGCCCCCTCCGTGCTAATACATTCCCTCTCCTTACCTCTGGACCATCATCTCAAACCTCCTTCCATCCCCCATCCAAACACAGAGAGGGTAGTTGTAGATTGAGCCACCTAATCCTACTTTACTTCCCCATCACACACACTCACACACACTGCTCACTTCCACTCCTACTCTCCTCGCCCCACCTGTCACACCCCATTTGGATATTAGAGGAGAGAAATATTTGTGTGCCACCCACCTCTCTAACCTTGTCCTCTCCCCTCCTCCTCTGTTGGGTGCTGATCAGTGATTTGATCTGTGGTGGTTTGCTTGCATCTCTCGCTTTCTCTGTCATACATTTACCCATACACACACACACACACACACACACACACACACACACACACACACACACACACACTCCCAAGAGACTCTGACAGTGCAAGAGCAGATGGGCGGCTGGTGATGACATGTTGTTAAAAATAAAGATTCCCGTTAACCCGTTGTCAGCTAACACACCCTCTCTCCCTGCCTTCCTTCCTAATTTCCCCTATTTTATCTCCTCTCCCTTTGTCACTCTCTCCCTGTTGCATTCTCTCATCATCAATTGCTCTTTCTACCTTTACTGAGATAACACTGTCCATGTTGGCTATTACTCAATACAACAGCCAAGTAACTGTGGCACTGAAATCAGACAGGCCCAAACCCCAGAGCATGATATTCAATACATGGTTGTCATAAACACAGCTCTCTGTATTATGCATGGCTTGTAAGCACACATCAATAATAGATGAAAAGGCCAGTTTTGCAGTTCCTTTTCATGCAATTATGGTGAATGAAATTTTTACTCTCACATTCTGTCACTTATTCTGCGGATGGATTTTGTCCGGCGACTGAGTGTCCATAAATTATTAAACGGCAACACAAGAGGGGGAGAGCTGTGGGATCAAAAGAAATATTCAGGCCAGTCAGAATGGCAGTGAAATACAGAGGAAAAGTGTGTGTGTCACCGAAGCCTGCGCATCAGTTCCAGGTCTGACAGATGTCCGACAGATGTCCAAAGACTTAAAAAACAGACAACATAATTCTCAAACATCATTTAATATAGCATAAAAGTCATCAGAATGCAGCGTATACACAAAGTTGAACATGTGCGGTAATCTCTCTAAGGTTAATCACCATCCAATCTTCAAAAGCAGCCGCTGTATCGTGCTCTGCCAGATTGTCGACTTTCAGAACGAGGGATTGTAAAGTGGGCCAGCAAATGAAGAGGGATAGGGAGAGGAAGACTGGTGGCTTTGAAAGAGAGACCCGCCACAGCAAATGGTCTTTAAAAAAATTAATAAAAAATCAGTGGCGGCCACTAAAGTGAAACATTTATTAATAGTCGTTATGTGCCACATATTTTTATTCTTCTTTGAAATGATGTTGCCAGCAGAGGCTGGGAGACAGGCACAGAAAGCCAGGGAGAGAGGGAGACTCTCAGATTTTAGCCTGTGGTCAGACAATATTCCCTCAGGGTGGAGAGGGTCCCATTCAGAGCAACCTCAATAGACTGACACTGAAGTACCTGGTGAATGAGTGAGAAAAAGCCTCATCACAGAGAAGAGAAGAGGGAGTTAGCACACAATGTGGCGGGCCTCCTTCTATTTTCCTGATGATATTGATTAAAGAGCTTAGGAGTGAGGACGGTACATGAGGCCTACCTTTGTCTGGAGATAAGAGGGCTGGGTGGGTTGGAGAGCCACTGATATGAATACCCCCACCCCCACCTGTGGGACCTACACTTGACCTATAGTGTAAAGCTTCCAATATGGCTGTCCTTTAAATATCCTGTATATAGACAATAGATTATTGCTGTTGCTGGTAGACTGAAGGTCATAACATAATGCGGTGATGCACCGCATCATACAGGACTGCAGGTTTTATAACTAAGCCAAATGGACCCTGGGCAGCAAAAACAAGCTACTGTGCAAAGCAGAATAAATGCAACAATTTCCAATAATTTTAGCAAAACTGAAGTCAAGGGTGCAAAGTGCTTTATAAATAAAATTAATTATTATTATTATTATTAAAGGTTGAAATCAGATACATAAAGAAAGTGAGAAGGTTTATTGTTAAGGGTATAAATGCATTTGCAGAACATTAGATGATAACAATCATAACAATCTCATGTCTGTAGAGTAAATATGAACTGCATCTTTCTGTCTTCTGTATTTTGTATTTTTTTATTTATTTTAAAGACCTGAGCTATAGCTCTGAGTGCTAATACAACATCAAAACAAGGAGTATACTGGGCATCCTGTTTTCCATTCATATGATAAAACTATTTCATAGAACTGAACTCTTGGTCTGTGAATAAAAACAGAAAGATTCTGAGATTTTGCTGCATAAAAAAATGCAGATATTTTCTTAGCACTGTTAGCATTTCAAAAGCACAGTATGCACCCTTATCATTTGCAAGAAGTGGCAGAAGAGCAATTCTTTCACTTAAACATGTTAAACATTTAGAGGCCGCGTGATAAAGGGCACAAAGGCAGTGTAACCTCTAACATGCTGTCTGAAGACCTTTCCTACTGCAGCTTTTATCAAAAGCTGTAAAATAGTTAGTGTATTTAACTTTTACATCACCTCCCTCCTGACAACACATGAACAGTCTCTCGCTCGCTCTCTCTTTCTCTCTCTCTCTCCCTCTCCCTCTCTCACCATCACCACCCCCATTCAGCGACCTCACCGTCAGCCCCCTCACACACACCCACTCGCTCCCTCACTCTCAGATTGCACATACAGATACACAAACACACACAATCACACATGAGCCCATTTGAATTGCAAGTGAGCTTTGTTCACTACCACAGAAGGTAAACAGAGGGAAGTAGTGAAAAGAACAGGGGGTGGGAAAAAAAACAGTGGCAGAGGCAAATCGAGAAGAAGGAGATTCAGGATTCACTGACCGGACGACATTCACACAGTGTTTAGCAGGACAAGCCCCCACGTGTGAAGGACTGAGAGTCAGAGAGAAAGAGTGAGGACAGAGCCCTTGGGGAGCCTTGCTTGCACTTCACCACGGCACACAGGAGCTGGGACAGCCCTGAAGGGACACCATAGACCCCAAGAGACACCTCCTGAAGTAGAGACAGAGCAGTACCCCATGGGAAAAAGAGACAGGGGAACACCCAACAACAACCTGCTGTCGCTCCTCCTATCCTCGCCACCGGATCTCATCCTCCTCTTCTCCTCCTCCATCCTCGCTCCCTCTCTCATTTGATCACATCCCTCACTCTCTGCGCCGAAGTGGGAGAGCGTGCACTGAGTGAAGGTAAGGGCGATGCATGCATGTTGTTGTCCTTGCAGAGTATGTGTGTGTGCGTGTGTGTGTGTGAGGGTATGTGTGTGTGTGAGTGCATCAGTATCTCAGATTTCAACAGGATGCATAAGTCAGCAACTTATTTCTTTGGATCACTTCTTTTTGAGTGAGAGTGTGTGTCGTCTCTGGAGGGTTTTTAAAAGCCGAGACAGATGGAGGGCACTTTTATTTGTTGCAGGATGGTTTTCATCTTGACAGCAGCAAATTTTTTGCATGCTTGAAAGCTGTGATCATCTGTTAAGTGTGTGTTTTAGTGTTGACTCTGGATGTCTTTTCTCTCTTATTGCCAGTAACTCTTCTAGTTTGAAGAATGACTTTAGAGTGTGAAAGTGTGATGTGAAGTGTGGACAGTATCAAGAAGTGTACATGACGAAGAAAAATAATAGACAAGTAAATTAATGATGTAGGCACAGGGGGAGTGAAAGTGAGGAAGACAAGAGAAAGGTTAATATACTTGACTGCGCAGGCAGCGAGGTAGAAAATCTGTTCCACAGTCATTGCATGTTACCCTACCATCTTCTCATCAACCCCCACATGAACCATGGGCCAGCTCTTTGCCCATAGTAGTTTGGGGGGGATAACGGATCCTGTAGAGCCCACCCTATGCCATTTAATCTGTCTCTGCCCACAGATAACAGAAGGCAGATGGTCCTGCCAGAGCACAGGGAGATAGAAGACAGCTAATACAATGTGCGGACAGATAACACACAGCACTCAACCAGTCCCTGTGAAATTGAGCCTGCATCAACTTCTAAATAAGGGGGCCAAAGGAACTGAAAAGCAAACAGAAAAAGAGGGATGAGTAGGGAGAGGGAGAAAAAGAAAATCGAGAGGGGTCTTTAATTAAAACCCAAAAAGTAATGAGAATAAAAAAAGCCAGTTCACAGTCTGGGATAAAAATAATGGACACAGGAAACTAATCTAAAAGATATAAAGCTGTGCAGACAGAGAGCGGGAGCATCAAAGTCATGAGGTCCTGTGTTTAAAGGGGAGTGTGTATTTATTTATAGAGGGCGGTAGTTAAGTTCACTAAGCTCCCTCTCTCTGTAAGACCCAGCCTTTTGCCTTATGAAAATTCAATTGGCCATAATTTGCTGAGGAGCCGCATGCATATTTTATCAACGGGCGCGTTTTGAAGAAACAAGCCCTTCAAGCTTTTTTGTGTCTTCAGTTTTATCAAGATTGAATGAGAGCGAGTGTGAGAGAGGTGGTGCGAGGTTGTGCAGCCATCTGGTAATATGTGACACATTAGAGCTCATTCAACACTGTTGCTAAAGTAAGCTCCAATCAGCTTAATGTGTTTGGTGAAAACACAAAAACAAATTAATATCAACCTTGTTGTATAGTCTTTTTTTTCTGATTCCAACCCTCTCTTTTCCAGTTGCACTTTCTCCTCTCTTCCATTCTCCGTCTTATTTCCTCTAATTGCTCTAGCATCCAACATTCTTCTCTTCTTGCTCTCCATTTTCACAGCCCTCCCTACCTCAACCTCCCCTTCCTCTCCTCCCTCCCTCCCTCCCTCTCATTTCAATCTGCCTTTCTCCCTCTGCATGTCTCTCAGTTAAAGCTTTATGGGTCGTTCACTCCCCTCTGTCTCTGCAAGGATAATGAGCAGGCGCCTCCATGTGACTTTGTAGCTGTGCGATGGCTTGCGAGTTAGGATCTCAGTGCGTCCCGGGGCCCAGAAGACTCAGATGTACCTTCTGTATCCGCCTCCATGGTTCCACTGTGATTGTCATCTGATCCAGAGGGCACAGCACTGACATAATACACCTTGTTAGAGGAAGGCGGGGAGTCTGTTTGTGAAGACTCTGTGACTTTGAACAAATGTGTTTTCTCTGGGGAGGGGGAAGAAGACTGAGACCTGTAATCATCCCATCCGCCATCACTAAACCATCCACAATCACACACACATACACAACTATATAAATACACATAAAAGACAGGAAACAGACACTTATTTATAGGAATAAAAAAAGGAATGAAAAACTATAACAAATCAGATAAAGTGGCTCTTCTCAGGGATCACATTTACCTATGCTGACTGGATTTGACTGCTGTGGAGCATCATCAGTGCTGTCAGCCTCTGCTCTTGATAAATTGGCACTAATACACATAAGGAAAGATATATGGCGAACAGACACATTTGAACTCTGCAACTAAAAATAGAAAAGTAGATGTAAAGGCATCGGCATAAGAGTGATATTAACAACCCACTTCACACTTTGAAAAGTGGTGCGATGGGTGATTCTTTTTACAGTGAGTGTCAAGCTGTGCTACACACATATCCCAGAGTAATTTAGCATGGTAATTTCTTTTCTTCTACATGAATAATTCTGTCTGAATAAGATAGGATGTTTCTTCATATCAATGAATCATCACCTCTTTCGTCTCTGTGTGAATGGGACAGAAGAAATGTAGCCAAGTGTGTTTAAGGGCATTGCTGTGTGTGTGTGTGTGTGTGTTGCTGATTGGTTCTGGTTGATGTTCGTGACCTTTTATCCATTTGCTTTCACAGCCTGGGACACATCCAAGACGTGACTAAAAGGAGTCAAACAAGAACGAGATAGAAAAATGGCCCTAACAGCTCTGTCCTGGTGTTTTAGTGTAGCTTTGGCACTGTTTTGTGGGCCTTGGTGGCCCCAGGTATACCCAGCTCTGGCACCTGAAAACGAGGTGCCACTTCGCCCCACTACATGGTTAACAGAAGGAAAGGTCACCACTATAACGCTCCCCAAAGGAAGAACACGCAGGTAGGTTCAAAGATGGGATGAGGAAAAGTGCTATACATCCATGTGGTGTATTTGCATTTTGTCTTTAGGGGGGTTAATGATTATTTTTAATATAATTTCCATTGTTTGTAATTGTTTTGAGTCTAGCTCATTGCATCCCAATCAGCAAGAAGTTATGAATTGGATTAAAATATTCCCATAAACCTGAGTAAGTTTAAATACCTGTTCATTTTGTGCTGAAAAAGATCTTTTACTTTAGAAAAAACAATATCACAGTGTGGAGTCATGCATTTAAAGTTTTACATCAGTAAAAGTGCAAATGTTTTACCATCAAAACTTACTTTAAGTACTAAAAGCATAAGTACTCATTATGCAGGATGGTAAATCTGACAAAAACTCTGGATAGTGGTTATTATTTATTAATATTTAGATCTCTTTAATCTTACAATTGGTACATGTGGATACTTAGTTACTTAATGCACGGCTTCTTAGTTTGTAAAGTTTTATCTTATCTTTAACAACACATAATGATTTACTGTAATAATTAATTATGTATACATTTTTATTATTAACCTGAATCTGAAAGGTAACCACAAAATACATAAGTAAAATAAAAGTAGGTCTACAACATGTAAATGTACTTATTTACTTACTTATGTACTTGTTTTTTTCCAACACTGGCTATGATTATGAATTGTAGTTAACCAGGAGAGATGTTTACATAACTGATAAGATGTATGTAATGTAGAGACTAAACCTGAAATGGACACATGGAAATGAAACAATGTTACATATGGTATGACAATATGCACTTAGATACCAATGCTAAATTAAATCCAGATTAAAATTAATTGTATTGTCGTTGCTAAATGCTAATTGTTTTGTCTGTTTAATAGCCCCAAATCCAAATATAAATAATATCTAATCCACAGTAATAAAAAACTGAGAAAACAGCAAACGCTCACATTAGAAAAGATGAATACTGCAAATATTTGTCATCTTTACTTTTCAAATATCTAAAACCGAGTGTGATCATTGTTAAACTGTAAAACTGATAAATGTACATCTAAAATGTGAATAAATTATGTAAATGTCAGTATCCAAAATATAAAAGGGATAATCCCAACAGAATTCAGATTGTTAAACAATCTGTGATAAAGCATAACGGTTTTTAAAACATAACACAACCATGAGTAATTCCTAAACAGTAAAAAACGAATGATTTCCTTATTTGCAGTTTTTTTGAAGACACATAAAAAAAATGTTAATCTCTTTAGTAAGTCACCAGCCATCCGCCAACCACCTATTTTAGAGACAATACCAGCACCACTGTAATAAGACCAAAGAGGAAGTGGAGCCCAATTGACCTGAACCCTGCAGGACAGTGCCAGTGCTTGCTCACTGAAACTAGATGAAAATTGGGAAATGCATCTCCCTGTGTGCTGCAGTCTGTCCACCAGTGCAGTCATGCAGAACCACATGTCAAATAATAGAGAGAACACAATGATTCAAAAATTAATCATTCTATTAAATAAGCTGCAAAGCGCCCTTGAGAATGACAATGTCGCACATCTGTTTGGAAACATCCACCATCTGCGCAAAATCATAAATGATGTTATTTGTAAGAAGGAGAACAAATATTTAAATAACCATGCAGTTACTTCATTTTCATGAAGGGTAACCAACTGGGAAGGAAAAGCAGTTACACAACTGTATGAGTTGCAAAGCTGAGGCTTCATCTGGTCATGGGGTCTCTGTGATTGTCAACAGCTTAACAGTGACTTAAAAAAGAACAAAAAATTAATCAACATAAGACGAACACATCACAGCATGGATGTTAATTGTCCTTCAGCTGCCATGGAACTGCCATTTAATATGCAAATGTGTAATACAACATGCAATGAGACTGCCGTTTAAACATCTGATCACAATAAGCAAAGTAATAGTTTCTATGCTAAGCACCATCCCAGATAGTTACAGCAAATAGGCAGATATCCATCTGAAACTGTTGATGCAGCCTTATCGCCTGTTTTCCAGGTCACCTTTCCTGATCTGCTATCAAATGTCTGATCAGCATGAAGGCAAATGTAAAGACGGTGATCGGAAAACGTTTGAAACAATAAAATTGACAAGCTTTAGGAGAATAATTTAAACCACCCCACCATATCTGCAAATCTCATCCAACAAAATGAAAGAGCACTGCACAGTATGCACTGGAAGATATCTTGTCATCCCATCCATCACCTTGCAGCTAAATGGAAACAGGGTGTTATCTTTCTGACACTCTCTGTGAAGAATCACACAGCTTGTCGCGGTTACCGTTTGTGTTTCTCCACAGGCTATACTTCACGCTGAAGAAGAAGACTCCGGCGATGTCGGTGACTGTCAGCCCATGTGACCTTCCCATTGAATGGAGCTTGGCTGCCCGCACCTTGAAGGACAAACCCCTCAAGAGCCTGCAATGTGGGTGGACTTTAGGATCACAACCTGCACGTTCAGATACCCACTTTACCCACCACTATGATCATCACTATGTCTGGTTAAGCTAAGAGGATCAATTAGATTTTACCACCATAGCTCAGATTGGTCTTTAGACCTGGACACTCTAATCTGACTTCAATCAGACAGAGGTTTACTCAATTTAGGGGAGACTTTATGAACAGTTCCATTTATTTCTACTGTATCACACTTAATTAACCAATCATATTCCACCTGTGACTGATGTATGTTTAGAAATCCTTATTTTCAAATGTACTTGTCACATATTCCCAGAATGAGACATTATTTTTATCCTTCATCTTCTTATGAATTCATTTGTTAAAGCTGAAAGTGTAGGAAACAAATTGTCACGCTGTCGCAAGGGTTTAGCTTTAGATTTTAAAAAAGAAATATGGATCAACACAAAAGGACTGACAACTTAACTATAAACATTAAATATATAATAAATGGCTGTGCTCTTGGTCTGCAATATGTTGTGGCTAACACACCAAACTAATGATATGAACACAGTGTAGCATGGTGAAATAGCTGCAAACTAATATTCAGACTTCTGATTAAGTTTTTCTTAAAGGCTTCTCTCCACTCATTTTCAGGTTAAGTAGTTTTTCTTCGTGATTAAAAAAAAACTTTAGAAAGTTATAAAATGACACATGAATCATTCAGACCTTGAGCTCATGGGTCCCTATTACCAGCCTGAAATATTCACTTTGATTCTGTAACGTTTGGTCTCATACAGGGAGCGTAAAGATGAGCAATGAAGGTTTTTTTTTCATATTTATTTGCCAGTTGCACCACTCAAGTGAAGTGTGTACTTCAACATGAAAACACTTTAGGTATGAATGACAATACAATACAACCATTGTTGAAGGGATAGTTGACATTTTATTTATTTAATTGTTCATTTATTAGGTGTTCAGTGTTTAGCTTCACAGCCAGATTTTTTTGTGCTTGGTACTTTGTGGTTTGTTTGAGCGCTTTATGCAATTTGTAGTGCTTGTGTCCTGCGACCTACACAATGCAATAGTGAAACACAACCTGTGCTTGTAGTCGTGTACTAATCTAGAGAATACTGTGTTTACATATCAGGAATTTATGCATTTCTAACTGTAGTTAAAAAAATTTCTCATTGATTTTCTTAATCAACAATGTATCTAACAAAACATAGGTGTGATCATGTGAATGTACAAGCCAGTCCCCTCCCTGAGATCCCAGGGAGATGCTGCAGTCACATAATGTGGCCATTTTGTTGGGGTTAACATTTGAATTTTTCTAGCCATGGATCTCTGAATTCTTAGGAGTGCAGTAGGTATCATAACATGAAAAAAATGGCTCTAGCACATAGACATCAAAGTGGTTTTTAACTCTCTTCAAATAATGTCAAATTTTAAGGTCGGTAAAGAGTGTGGTGCAGGATGAGTCATTCTTTTATGATTTTAATAAAAGATTGCCTTCAGAGAAGTTTTAGAACATATGAAGATTAACTAATTATAATTCTTAAAATCCAGAGTCTGTGGATATATGTAAATATTTTTGCAAGTTTTACTACTGGAGCCAGTTTATCTCCACCTTCACTTAAAAGGCCCATCATTAGTATTTGGACACTAGAGGATGAAACTTTTCATATCACATATCATATTCTGTAAAATGCATAGTTGACCATAATTGTTTGCTTGCCTTTATACACCCTTTTAACAATGTTCTAATTCTTTTCTTGCCTCAAGGGAGCACCAAGAAGAGTACGCCTGAAGTGTGGTGGCGAGGTCCTGGGACTGAGGAGAAAATACACAGCTTTACTGGCAATGCAGCGGACACCTACATGGGTCCTTCCTATCCCCATGCTTCCATCTACATCCTAAAACTGCGCTCCAAACAGCACAACACCAGAGCTACAGTGTACCTCTATGAAGGCCTGGGACCCTCAGGCGCCTTCCCTCTGATCCCAGCTGATCCTCGAGTTCACACATTAGGTGTCGGCATGACCAGTGTTACCCTCAGCTGGGCGCCAAGTGCCTCCATAACCAGCCTCCCACAAACACAAAAAAGTTTTGATTACTGTGTCCTTATCAACTCACAGCAAAACTACGCCAGCCTTTGTGGCGCCCAAGAGAGCATGAGGAAGGAGAAAGACCAGAAACAAGAAAAGAAGGAGAGGAAGAGGAGAGTGACAGTATGGCCAATTTTGAAAGAGTGGTGGTGGCAGCAATGGGATGCTTATCCTGAAAACCACCTGAGTCCATCTTCTTCAGTCACTGATGAGTATGATGAGCTTCAGTGTTCGTGCCAGGGCACAGACAACGTTTGCACAGTTTCCGAGCTCCTGCCTGATACCCAGTATTACTTTGACGTCTTCATTATTGACAGGGTTAACAGGACGAGCGCGGCATACAAGGGGACATTTGCTCAAACACATGAAGAGGCTCGACCGGCAATCACCACGCTAAGAGAAGGGGAACTGAGGTGGGTGACGTTCCCCGAGAGAGCCTCTAACTCAGAGCAGTTCTTCACTTTCCGTCCTCGGGGCTGGCAGCAGAGTGGCCTCCTGACCTTGCAGAGTTGCACTGGAGGTGAAAAGGTCAAGGTCACCGTATCCAGTAAAGGTCAGGTTTTGTCCTCCCAGGCTGTGGGGGGAGACTTAGTGCACATTTGGCTCCAAGGAAGTCCTTCGTATTTCATCCACTTAGAAAAAGAAGGAACTACCACAGGCCAGATCTCTGCTGCTGGAAACCCAGACTTACCAGGAGGTCTGATGGCTTCAGTGAAAATGCAGACCTCCTCAGCCTATCACCGTAGAGGGGTCCCATCTCTGCCCTCCACTTTGCAGTTAAAATCCTTCAACCGGTTGCGTGGTTGCAACACTGTCACCCTGGCCTGGATGGGCACAGAGGAAAGAAGCCTGTACTGCGTGTATGGTAGAAAGCTTGGAAACCATGAAGCACAGGCTGGAGCAGTATCAGCTCTAACTGCGCCCTGTCTGGGCCCAGAGTCCCGCTCCGACACAGAGAGGGTTCTCTGCAAGTATTTCCAAGAGCTGAATCCTCAACGGGCCGTCACCACAGCCGTGATCGGGGGCCTGGAGCCAGGGATGGCCTATGTGTTTGATGTGTATCTAATGAGACGCTGGGGGATCCCTATCAAGTATGCCAGCAAGATGGTGAAGACTAGAAAGGAATGCTGAGCTGCTGCCCCCTGCAGGCAGTTTTTACAATGTACCAGTTTAGGGGAAATGCATCGGCCATGGACATGCTGTGTAGACTGACCATGAGAGTGAAGCCGTTTGATTGTTGTGGAGAGACTGTTGCCATAACAAGGACATATTCCCTTACAAAGAGCAATGGTTGTATTCTAAATCCATTTGCACTATCTATGCAAGTGGATGGAAAGCAAATGAGAAATATCTGCACACCAGCAAAAGTTCCTAACATTTACAATAGAACTCTTGTGCTTTTGTCATATTGTTTTTCATTGTTGATCATGATAATGATGTGCCAGTTGTCCAAGTGCTTATTTTGTCCACGAGTACAAAGGACAGCTGAGATTTATGATGACAGAAAGTCAATACAAAAACAACAACAGAGACTGTGCCAAATATGCAACAGAAACAGATGGGGCAATAATTGGATAACATCTGAGACAGGGGGTTCACCGTGTATATCTCCAGTGTTGCATATTGTACAGGCTTATAAACACAGATGGGTGCAATCTACAGATGCTTAGTTCAAAGTCAATGTGTATCTTTGTGTTCTGCTTTTGCATGAAGCAGTGAAAAATACTGAGTGACTTGCTTCATTGTCTTTGATGTATTCTTGTGCTGCTTCAAACACACCAATAAATACTAGGGTATCTGTAGGTTCTTGTCTCAGTGGTGCATGTATGTAAATAGCCAGATTAGATTTTCACACTCTTGAATTGTTTTGAAATAGTTTTTAGTTTTAATGTAAGCTATGAGGCCTTATGGAATTTAGTGATATACGTATTTTTGTATGGAGATTCCTATCTTCTAAAAACAATTATGCTTCAACTACTAAGAAATTATGTATTGATATTTTCAAAGTAGAAAAGCTAAGGCTGCAAAAGCAATCAAATTTTATTGCAGACATTATTACTATAGTGTGGCTGCATGATTCTGATAATGTACTTGAGTAAGTAAAGTATCAGAAGGAAATGCATCCAATTGTGATGACATTTAATTGATTATTTGTTGGTTAAAGATTAATGTTACAAAAGTATGCATTAAAATTTTAAATTGATTCAGGTAATATTTAATATAGGATTAATACGACTCAATTAATAATTCTCAGTATTTAAAACTGGCACTTTCAGAGGCTAGATGCAAGCTCATACTCATCAATCAAGTAATCAAATCATTAACATTAAATCAATACTATAAACATTAAAACATATTTTAATAGAAATAACATTTAAAAGAAGTTCAAATAAAATAAAGATGAATGGTAAATGGAGAAGGGGTTATTAACTGAGCTACTATTCATGAAGAAAACCTCTAAACTTGTATCGTATGTAATGTTTTATTTAGATATATAAAAATGTTTGTCTTTTACAGAAATACCTTATTTATCAACCCGAGGCTCTGTTACATTACATTCCATGTACACTTTAAACACGAGATATAATTAAAAATTCAATGTCAAAAACATTAATAACGTAGATTGAATTAATAAGAAGGCGCGCTTGTGTGTACGTAATCAAGACGTAATACGTACGGAAGTACGTGGTAGGCCGAGCGCGCCAAATAAATGTTCGCAAAGGGCAGCCAGCTAACAGGGCGTCCATAATAGCTGCATCGTTAACAGCTAATTATTATTGTAAAAGGTCGTTGAGACACGCAGGAGTAAATCTTTACCGGTCGAAACTCGAACCAGAAAGCTGCCAGGATGGCTCTGCTCGACCGGTGCCAGGAGCTGTTCAAGACCTCCAACCTGTACGAGGTGCTGAGCATCAAAAAGGAGGCGACTGACGCAGAAATCCGGAGGAGCTACTACAAAGTGTCGCTCAAGGTCCATCCAGACCGTGCTCCTGAAGACCCGCTCGCCACCGAGAAATTTCAGGTTCAGTCCGTGCAGTCAGAAAACACATCGTAAACACAAGCTAGGCTCACAAGCTAGCTTTCCTTTTCGTTGCTTAGCGCCATGTTTTTGTAATGCACGATTCTTTAAGTAAGGCTGTGTTTGAATCAAATGCAGTGTCACATGATTCCCTTTTCCCTCCAGGTGTTGGGGAAGCTGTATGCGGTGCTGAGCGACAAAGAGCAGAGGGCTGTTTATGATGAGCAGGGAGTTGTGGACGAAGAGTCTGACATCCTGCGTCAAGATCGCTGCTGGGAAGATTACTGGAGACTGCTGTTTCCTAAGGTATAGGAACACAGCAGCCGTTTTCTTTCAGTATCGTGAGTCAGTGTGTACAGTGTATGTTATGATGTGACACGTTCCTCGAGTGACGCTACATGGAATCAAGACTTTTGTGTCAAGACATGTGGCGGTACACAAACAACACAAACTCAACACACGAGTAAAAGTGCGAGTAGTCGCTGTTTCAAATAATTTACACAAAGTTGAAGTATATTCTTTAATAAGTGCAAAAGTACTAATAGTCCAGAAGAATATTGAATTAATCCCTCTGAGTTACTGAAAAAACATCTTACTGCTGTTGACACCATGAATTTCGTTTAGTTCAGATTTTTGAACACATGCCTAATGACAGTATTTAATTAATTCATAGAATGATTCCAGGAGCAACTTAACAGGGCTTTTGCAGGGACTCAAGGGCTATTTTTTATTCACCGGTTGTAGCCTTTGATGGCTTCCTTTTTCTGCAACATCCAGGTAGTGTAGCCAAGGTTCCTTTGACTTTGAACTTGTGAACTATGCTTTCAACAGGGTCTGGGAACGTATTGTGCCTCGACTACGTTTTTGTATCCTTTTCCTTGTTTGTAAAAGGCAATGGTCTTTTATTCATTTTTTTACCAATTCTTTTGACACTTAAAGCCCTAACCAGTTCAGGGATTGGATGCGTTCTATCTCAAGCTCACCCGATGCAACTGATAGATTCAATAGTTTCGTCAGGTATACTTGAGACCTGATTTGAAAATGTGTTCTCTTCTGAGGGATTTTATCTAGGGGTTAAGTGATGAGACTGTGGTAGTCACTAAAAGTTGTATTTTGTGTCGAATTAATTGTGTCGAGCTATTTATATTGTTCGTTTAACAATATGCTGGATAGCAGATTCATAATATTGAGTATAAACTTTATATATTTTTATTCTGTTGAGGAATGCTCACTATAGTTGGCAGCAATAAAATGCAAAGGTTGGGGGCTACACACCAGTGCAGTACTTTTTAAAAAGAAAAAAATCCTAAGTAACTTTTACCCTCATAATTGCTTTCCCGAAGAGGCAAATTGTCTGGTTAAATGTTTTAAAACTTGTTTTTATTTGATTTCCTTATTATACTTGTACAGGAGTATAAGCACAGAGGATGGTGTTGTTGAACAGAGTAAAGCCCCTTGAGGAAAATGTATGATTCTGGGCTATAAATAAAACATTTGACCATGCACTCATTATACGTGTGTGTGTTATTAAATGGTAAATGGTCTGCACTTATGTAGCACTTTTTTTTTTACCTCATCAGTACCCAAAGCGCTTTACAAATGCGTTCACCTAGTCACACACCAACACACACATCAATGACAAAAGCTACCATCCAAAGTGCTGGCCTGACTATCAAAATTAACTTTGGGTTTAGTGTCTCGCTGAAACCCACTTCAGCCTGTTGCACATAATATAGTGCACAAATCTGAAATGCACCAAGCAATATTGGTCAGTAATTAATATATATATTTTGACCGTTTAATATTGTAGCATTAAATATAAATCATAACATGCTGTGTTTTATATCCATGACAAGCAACTGTCACACTTTTTTTTTTTTTTTTTTTTTTTTTTTTTTTTGACAGTCTGCTCTACTTCTCCGTCCATCTCCTAGATTACAGTGCAGGACATCCTTGAATTTGAGAAGAAATATAAGGGCTCTGATGAGGAGCGGCAGGATGTGATCCAGCTGTATGTACAGCATCAGGGAGATGTGGACGCCATCATGGCCTCAGCTCTGTGCAGCTCGCAGGAAGATGAGCCCAGGCTCTGCAGCATCATCCAAGATGCCATGAAGAACAAAGAAGTTCCAACGTTCCCAGCATTTACACAGGAGAGTGAAAAAAAGAAGAGGGCTCGTAGGAAGAGGGTGAGAAATGTTTTTGTATTAAAGCCAAATACATTCTCACACCTTGTATTTTATCTGTTAGTTGATTTTTTTCCTTCCTCAGATGATGACTGCTCTGTTTAAAATGTTCAGTGATATGTTAAATGAGTTACTGAACAAAAGTTGCACCACGTTGTGTATTTATGTAGGACATGCATGCACACACACAGTATCTACACACAAGTACTAGGTTCTAGTATATTCCAGCTTTAATGTCCATTATGAGTAATGCTGCGTCTGACTTTCCAGGCTGACAGAGAGCGACAAGAAGCAGAAGAAATGCAGAAAGAGATGGGGCTTGATGATCAGGATGATAGTCTTGTGATGATGCTTAAGGTAATGGATGCATATTTATGAAATAACTGTGTTTTCATTTTGCCTTTTTAATAACTATTCTTTATTTTATTTTTTCTTATTTCCAGCAAAGGCAGAATTCCAGAGAGCATAATTTTAACAGTTTCCTGTCTGACCTGGAAGCAAAATACTCCAAAAAAAGTGGTAAATCTCAAAGAGGAAAAAGAGGGAAAAAGTGAGAAGCATACAGACCCTGGTTATAGTGAATAGCATGTAAATAAACTGCAGATATTTTTCATTAGGAAAAAAAACCACAATTGTAGATTTCAAGTACATGTATAAGCAGCTGCCTAATTGCCCCTTTCTGTATGCCTCCCCATCTTATCTAGCATCACTAGCTTTTTATCACACCTTTGTGATGCAGCTGTTTTTGCTATTTGTCTTGTTTTTGCCATTCATAAAACAAATAAATTCATATTTATATACATTATTTGTTCAAGGATTTGTATTTTGTATACGATAAAATCATGAAAATCCTATAAGAGAAAACTGTCATGCTTTGTAGCATGGTTGAAAGGAACACTACTCTTTATGTATTAACCCTGATAACACCAAAGCATCCCCGCTTTGCTCAAGTAATAAGGATACGTTTACATTAAATACAGTATCTTATACTGACATGATCAATGAATTCCCTTATTTACAGTTTCCTGTAAGGGCCTTTCTTGTTGCCTATTATCTTGGTGTGGCAGCTCAAGCACATATGCTGCAGAGATCGCTGCTTATGTTGCCACCACATTCCCTTTTCATATGATTTATACTGAGCTTTAATGGAGAAAAGGCAACCAAAAATGTGGCATCTTGTTCTGTGTGCAAAGAGAAGCCCTCTTTTTTTTTTTGTGGGTTTTTTTTTTTTTTTCACATGGAGGATGAAAATTTTGTCCTTATAAAAGATACAGTACCAAACTCTCTGATGTAGCATCAGAGAAGAAAAATGCTTTGTATCCTCTCTATCCCTGTCTGGGTGGATCTGTTAGTCCCTGCATAGTCATTTAACCAACAACACACCACAGAGGATAATATACTGTACATTCAGATATAAATAGCTATATACACACTAATTGATCATACATAATAGAAATATCTACAAATACAAGTCATACTGCACATTAATGGAGTTAACTGTGTTTGGCAGCCACATAAGCTGATTTCTGAAATACAAAAATCTCTCTTAACAAAAACTACCAGAGCAGCATAATATTAAAAAAATATGCTACTTTGGTTAGTGGGCACAGATTCTGCAGGGTGTTGCACTATTGTGGTGTCATGGACATACTACAAGCCAGGTCTACTGGCTCTGGATGAGATGCCTCCTCGGGTGTGAGACCGAGTTGGGACTGACACAGGCACCAGTGGAGCTAGAGGAAAGAGAAATTATTATAAAAATCTCTCCTAATGAACATTCTGAACTTAAAACAGATTTTCCAGCTGCTGCAACCTCTCACAATCGTGGTTTATCTGAGGACTTAGTGTGGAAGAATTTCATCAGCCGCTTTAATCTACTGACCTGGGAGAGAGGCTGGTGGGTCCGGCTCCTCTTCATCTTTGATGGGCACGTGCCCCAAGGGGTGGTGGTAAAACGAGTCCAAGCAAGAAGAGCTGCTGATGCCAAGACTGATGCCAGTTATACCAATTCCAAGAGAATCTGGTGAAATGAATGAATAAATGAATGCATAAAAAATGACTACTACTATAAAATTAATTTTACACTGGCACTATGTATATACAGTACTGCAATTCAAAGCTGTGTTTACTTGTATACCTCAGGGTGTGCTGAAAGATAGTGGAGTATGTTAAGCACTTCAAATAGAAATTAATTACTGATTTTAAATAAATATTTAAAGATAAATCTGCAACACTGCAGAAAACCTAGTTAGCAAACATGCAAAGAAGATGATGAAGTTAACAACATTTTCCAACACAGTTAAATGTTTTTTGTTTACTAATTTTGTTCACAAAAATCTGTTTATTCTAAGTTTCTGACCTGTGCACACAGAAGCTCTGCCTGGGCGCCCCTGCCCAATGTTGTCCAATACTGTGAAGGAACGACGGTACGGAGTGTCTGACTAAAAAGAAAACCATTAAAAATAACAACACAGAACATATGCCAACTCATTGCTTGGCATAGTGAGAACCATACCGCTTAAAAAAAACTCAGTTCTGGAAGTACACATCGTATTGTGTGATGACAGAGAGCATCTTACTCTGTATGTGTGAGTTGTGTTGGGGCGAGAGAAGACATCCAGGAAATGGTGGCGATCCCTTGGCAGTGAACTGCCAACTTCGTCATTTATAGCACTGTGGGCACGGCTGGACGAGCCTTTCTGACGCTGGGTGGATATGAAAAATGTTTGTATATAGCTGGTCAAATGTCTTTTACTCTATTTGAAAAAATGACCAATAAATGTAAAAATTATGATTGTTCAAATGTAGGTTCTTTACGTTTTAGATTTTGCAATTACAGGTATTTTTCTATTTACTAATTTATTACAAACTATTATCTGTTTACAAAGACTTTCAAATTCATTTAACACATTTTTTAATTGTCAATACAGTGTTGTTTCATTGTTGTTATGTACCTGTGCAGGTTTAGACTGCTGTCCAGAGTGAGACAAATCTGAGTCTCCGGTGCTAATAGGGGGAAGGAGTGTGTTTCTGCTTAGAGGCAACAGTGGAGATGCCAAGCGGTCACTGGCTGTGGATCTGTGAAAGAAGAAACTTCAATAAAAATATAGATAGATTTCTTTATGCCACCTCTATGGTGATAAGATATATTCTTTCTAAAGACAAGGTTGCAGGAGTGCTGTGAAAATTCACAGCTTAGGTGTAAGAGTAAGGTGTTAGAACTCTGCCTCTTCTTAGATACGTTTCCATAAAGAACAGATGTGTTTTGAACATGGTGTTTGTTTTTTGCTATCGAAGGTTAAAAGTTATCTCTCTCCAGATAGAATTTGATAACAGGGCCACTGCAGTGAGAGTGCTCTGATATTAAAGGAGCAGTCTGACATTCTGAAAAATATCTCTACTCACATTTTTGAAAAAGACATACGGAAAGACTGAGATCCTTTTTATGTCACGCTGCATAATCTTCACCTTTTTACAACCAACCTCATGAACAGTACACCCCCAAATCTCTTTACACAGTATAATGAACACACTGCAAACTCCACGCTGGTAGTATGACATCAGAAGGCTATATATACTTATGAAAACTTAATGTTCATTTCTCATTTGTTGAACACACAAACACACACACACAAAAAAAAATCAAAATTGTTTTAAAGGATGGATTAGATTTCGGCCAAGAATACGATCAGAGAAGAGAAGATCCCATCTGTTAAATACGAAGCTATAGCTGAGGAGATGATTACCTGAGCTTACATTAATATTGGTTTCAAAGATTGGAGGGGGACACTGCTAACCTGCTATGTCGAAAGGTAAAAAAACCCCATGCACCAGTGTCTATCATCAACCTTTAGCATTCGAATGGTGCAGAACTTTGCAGAACTGGCATTGAATAATAATGTATTCAGACACTTTATTCAGTTACTCTTTTACTTGTGGTTCATGACAAGTTCATCTGTTAAGTTTGTTTCACACTTGAAACTTCTATCACCTCCCACCTCGCTTTTTCTATGCAGTCATAGAAAAAAGTAGAAAGTCAGTCTCTTTTCAAAGTCGTATGTGCCTGAGACTGTAGGAGAGAGTGAAGGCATAAAAAAAAAAGATACAAGAATTAGTGGAGTTGCTGCGGTTCCCATGATGTTGCTACTTACAGACGTGTCCCACGGATGACCTCATCCATGGATCCTGTCGTGTTGGCCTGACTCAGGCTGAGCACCAGTGGCAGGAGGGTCCGGGGGGGAGGGTTTCTGCGGCGGGCAGACTGTGCTGGCCGGGACAGTGAGGAAGAGCTCTGCTCCAGGGTTCGTCGAGGGCGAGGTTTATTGAAGGAGACCAAACTGGAGCCTGGCCTGTGGGATGCCCACTCCTCTGGCTCCCTGTGTGGGAACAGGAGAGTGGAAGACAATTGATGAATGGTGCATTTCCACCTGCAGCCAACTGGCTGTGTGCTCTGCCAAACAAGGTGCTAAGAACAGGAACCAAAACATGGTAGGAATGAAGCTATATACCTCTTGTTTTGCAAAATGAAGGGTGATTACATGCAGATAAAAACAACTAAAACAGATGACTTTTTCCTTTCCATTCAATGATTCAAATCACAATTTAAGACCATACACATATGCATTGAATGTGTCTAATTTGACTTTTATTTATTTGTCTGTTTTGGCACAAATACTCTTATTGGTTAAAAGAGTAAAATACGTCCATACTGGATTCTATCCAGCACACCCAGATTCCTCTGCTGCAAAGGGATGCTATGGATCACGATGAGGTCGTTCAGATTATGCTGGGTCGCTGCTGCTCCTATTGGGACCCTTCCAACCTGGGGGATGGTGTGAGATGAATAGGAGAAAAGAACAAGAGGAGTGGGTGGGTGGGTGGATGGGTGGGGGGAGGGAAAAGAAGGGGGATGAAAAATGATGCAAAAGACAGGATTGATTAAAAAGCCAAGGACAGACAGAGGTAAGAGGAGGCAAAATAAAGTACTACATATAAAATAAAAGCACATAATATGGAAAGTCAGGTTAGATACCAAGAACTTAAGAGTATCTTACAAATGCCACTGGCCATATGGTTAGTTGTCTCCATAGGTACAACACAACATAATCTCAAAAAATGGTTATTAATCATGCAATAATGTCTGGAGGACCCCATATCAACTATGCCACAAACTAGAAACAACAGAACACACAAAATGCAACAAAAGTGATAACTAGCAAGACTATGCATTCCAACATTCGCATCATGAAAGAAACAGAAAGACGAAAATCAAAAAGGTTCAAGTTGAAAAAAGGTTGCAGTCAATTAAAGAGATAAACAGCCATGGTGCTTTCATGTTAATCAACAGGCATAAGCACATTTATTCTATAGATAAAGAAAAATGAGCCGCCACAGATGGTGTGCACACAACACACCACCTTTTTGGCTCTAAATGAGGGAGTTACATACAGTGGAAGAGTGCTTATTGGATTTCCATCTGGACTTGTGCTGTGAGCCCCTTGACTTTGTGTTCTTTATGGGAAAAAAGGCATGACCACAGGACGACAATGGGTATACAATAAGGGAAGGAAGAGCAGTAAAGAACAAAAAAAAGAAATAAAAAACATATATGAACAGACGCAGAAAGAAAAAAAGGGGGAAAAACAGAAAATAGGCAGCAGAAACAGAAAGTACACAAAACACAAGCAAGGTGAAAGGAGGAGAGTAAAGGGGGAAGGAAAGAAAACAGAGACACATGTTAATGAACTGGAAGCATTGTAAGACTGAAAGAGCAACAGGCAGGAGCGAAAAACAGGTCCCAATCAAGTGTGGACTGAGGGACAAAGATGTATGTAAAGTTGCCACAGTTACGGGTGCCTTGAGGTCCATAAATATTTCGTACTCTTAAAATAAATTAGCTTTATAGTCAACTTGGTTAACTACAAAAATCCCCAGAAAGCCGATTCACACTGGCACTGTATATATCACCCCTGTACTCGCTAGTCTTAGTTCTATATTCCATCTCCACAAACTTCCTGGAATGTGTCTGTGAAGGTTCTCAGTCATCCAGGTTTGGTAATCTGGAGGTTTAGGCATTTCAACTGAACCTCAGACTAAAGAAGCCACGTTTCCAACCAAGAAGTCTAGTTCACATGACTCAACCTCCAGATTTCTTAGATGTGCTGTTTTCATTGTCTGTTTTTGTTGACCTGAATTTCTTAGCTCGCGTGTCATTACTAAAAAGGAATTAAAACATTTAAAAGGTCAACTCTTAACGGACCTCCTGATGTGCTGACCATAATGTAAGTAAAATGAGGCTTAAGGGGTGTGTCTACGCCCACAGACACACCCCTGTCCCTCTGAGCCCCCACCAGAACACTGACCTGGAACTGTGGGCCAGCTGTTAGTGGGGGCACTCTGCTCTGGCCTAGTTTGGGCAGCGTCGTTGGCAGCATGAAGGTATTCTGGCAGTCTTGCTGCACAGGGCTAACATTCCCAGATATCTTTCCATCATCTGTCAATCACACAAGTACAATCAATTCCTGTGTTCTACTTTGGACATTAGGACACATACACTTAGCCTAATACTTTCAAAATAGTAATAATCAACTCTACCTGAGGTGCAGCACTCCCAATGGCGTTGAACAAGCCCTTTCATCCAGCCGACCAACTGCCACCATACATCATCAAATAACAGGTCATGGATAGCTTGACGACGACAGTGGTATGGTGAGACAGGAGGCAGACAGTGATGCCGTCGTCCCAACTCTAAGCAGTCCTGCTCCCACTCATCTTCCCTGTAAAAGATAGAAACAGAGTAGTAAATAACACACATTGACACCGGTCGTGGTTTAGATTTAGTTCGGGGGAAAAGAACAATTCTTTGTAGCAAGTAAAGTAAGTGACTTACAAGTCTTGGCGATCAAAAGCCAGATATTCCTCCATCAGACCCTCCACTTCAATCACTCTTGGCTTGTCGTGGCTGCTGGAGCTACTAGAGCTGCCCGGAGGACCATCTGACTCAGCTGCAGAAGAGCTGATCAGTGCCGCTCTCCTGCCTTTCACGTTCAACCTTTAGGCCAAGACAATAGCAAAGAAAGATCAAAATATATAAACATTGTATGTTCTCAAGAACAAGGCCACACATGCAGTATGTTTTCTGTTATGTTTTTGACACTTTCTGTTAAAACTGTAATTATAGTCTATTATTTTTTATATAATCATGTGATTGATGACAACTAAAGCCTTGGTTTGATCAGAATAATGTGATCATTTAGACTCAAGGTTGAAAACTTTGTTTTCATAAAAACAATATATGGCCACTTTACACATTTTTTTAAATGAATTATTCCATTAATATTTATTAAATTCTTTCCTGATAACCGACTTTGTGTCTTGCTTATAAATTACAACACCATTATTCAGAGGTCATGATGCGGAGTAAATGTTCAAATGTTTTTAGTTCATATTCACTTGAATACTAAAAGAAAAACATGTTTATACTCATCAGTTGGTGCTACAGTCCTTTGAGTTTTTCCAAAGCAGGAGAGATATAATGTCAAAAAAGCCCAAACACATAAAAAAACATCAACAACAGCTTATCCCTTTTCCCTCTTAATTCTCATGCTCATGCATTCTCATGCACATCACATGCTTTGAGCGGTTGCTCAAAGACTTTATTTCACTCATCGCCTCTTTCTATCTAGCAGCTAATATCTCAATGAGCTCTGAAATAAATAATGCCTACAATATATAATATCTATAAAAAATTTTATATGATATCTATGTTCAAAGAGATGCAGAAGCACCAAATGCTGCAATATGTCATGTAATGCTTGCTACTTTAGTGCTTCAGAAAATACTTGTTTTGTTTAGTTTTGCCATCACTAATCAAACATGAACCAAGCAGACTTTAGCTTATAAACTACAAGTCAGAGCATCTAGGTCACAGAACCACAGAGTCAGCCAAGACTCCTCGATAATTGATGCACCAACACCAGGCATCTGACATCCATCCAACAGCCACTGAAACAGAGACTTTATAATAATTCTTACAATTTTCTTTACACAGTAAAGCAACAAGCATTACTATTTAATATTTTGTTTCAAATATTCACATGGTAGATAGTTCAAAGTTTTTTATTGTTGTAACAGTGTGCTAAAATGAATGACCAACTAAACTTGACTTAAGCAGTTTCTGAGCCATAGTATTCCAATGTCTGATTTGAAATCAGTAGGACTAACAGGACTTAAATCATACATCAGAATTTTGCTTTAGTATCATTTAAGAGATATTTAATATCTCTTCCTAATAAGATAGTGGTATTTGATTTATACTGGTGAGTCGGAGCAATAACCTTACTCTGTGTCATCCTTTTCTTTTTCCTGGAACTTCACATTGCTCTCTTTGCCTGCTGATGGGCTGCTGGAAGAGCTGCCTTTCCCCAAAGTAGCGTACCACTGGAAGCCCTCATCACTGGGATTTACCAACTGGGTTCCCAGGATTCTGAGTGAAACACACAGACACATAAACAATGCACAAATAAGTACAATTATTAGATTACCATATGAGAATAGAATTTTTAAGATTTGCCTCAATATTCGACTTTCATCTTGGGTCCCCATTTCCCTCAGGAGTAAAAGTTCATAAGGTCTGATAGAAAACATACCGAAGATGTGGGAAACGAGTGGCCCATTGGTGACATTCATCTTGCAGCCCCTGGAGTATCCCTCCTTTGCTGCCTCTTCCCTCGTACAGCTCTTTGTCAATCTCCTCAAACATTTGCTGTACCTGTCGGGACGCTGCCTTGTCAAACTCCTGTGGGAGAAAGACGGAAACAGAAACACAGAAAGGAATGCTAGTTATTTCCCTCCGAGAAAACTGCTGGCTTCTGTTCATCAGTTATTGGCAACACATTGCCATTGTATATTGTTTTTTTTCATTTTTTATTCATGACAAGCTTCAAGGTGAATAATAATCAACTGCTAAGACCCCCTGGGATGTGTATATATGCTTGTGGTCAAGCTGAATTTATTCAGTAATAGCATTCATATACCATAACAAAAAATGAAAGAAACAGAAAGTTTAAGGTGACATAGAAGTGAGTTAGTTTGTGCAACAGAGTTTTCCTTTCTCTAGGAAGCAGGTTGAACAAGCTAAACACTGAATCCGAAAACAAGTTATGTGTGACCAGCTGATGCTAAAAGTACGATGTAATAATTAAATATTCTTTGTGAATTGAGGTCTTGCATACAAAAAAGTAGGCCACAATCAAGCCATCTACCCCAGGAAATGGCTGTATGTTCTTTGGTTTTCCAAAGTTTGCAAAAAGTTGACAAACAATGTTGAGACAATTTAAATTTGACATTAAAAATGCACAAAAACATATCTTTACTTTTCTTTTTTATCTTTACAACAGAATAACATAGAGCGTGGAAAAATGCTAGAGGAAAATAATGTTTTATGTATGAGTGTGTGTATACTTGAGTATGTTTCACGTGTGAAAAACAGTTTCAGGCTAGGATCATTACTTCACATTAACATAGATTTCTCAGGTATAAACTTACATCGTAGCCCCATGAAAAAACAGAACTCCTCTCTGTGGAGATGCCAGTGCCTGTAGAGCTGTGGATACCTGACCAGGACTGACTAGAGTCTACTGAGATGACAGTGGGACAGTCCGAATGGCCTGAGGCAGCAGATGTCTGTGAGCTACAGGTAAAGAATGAAGAAGTTGTGAGATGTGTGTCCAGTTTAAAAGCTATATTTTAAACTCTTAGATTAGGAGTTGCAGATTATTTTTAATTTTAATAACTTTCCCCATGGAAAAGCATCACCTGTTTCTGATGTACCCAGTGAACTCTCTGTGTTACAATTTAAACCAGGTTTCTGTTATGTGGCTATGGAAATCAGGTGGTGGTGGATGCTGACGTAATCATAGGCAAGGTTCCAAAGTTCAATTCAACTTTATTTATATAGCGCCAATTTACAACAAAGTCATCTCAAGGCACTTTACAGAATAAAGTCCAGACTACACAAGTATGTAGAAGGTAGAAAAAGTGGAACATAAAGGTCAAATGTCAAAGTACTTGAATATTTTACTACCCTGCTTCGTTATTTATTCTGCACATCTGAAGGAGGCAATGTGATATCAATTAATCCACTGCTTATGGGTGTCTGGTTTCACAGATCGAGAGGCTTGAAAATCAGCTGCCCACTCAAAACAGTGTAACATTACCAAAAGTATGCAGGCAAATGTATGAGTATGTGATGCCTTGCAAGCAACCCAGGAATATCTGTCTGTATGAAAGCCAAGTCTCAGTTACCGGTGTTGAGTAGACAAATCTTCGTGGAAGACATGGAGGTAGTGCTGAGGGGTTCTGTCATCGTCCGTTTCCTCCGGTAGAGGATGGTGATCGAGGCTGCTTCGAGACAACCCACGACTACACCAAAGATATATTGAGAACATTACCCACAAAAGGGAGTGTGTAGTCACATTTTTGGAAGGCCTTGCAATTCCAAAAACATGACAACACTTATTGGTAGAATGATGCAGAGCAAATTGTGGTCCCAATACAATTCATAAAAACATAACTGATAAATCATTCAACATGATCTGAAGCTAGAGTAACAGCATGAGACTGACTGAATCAATTCATTTAACGGAAAGTATAAATGTTACATTAAAAGTCATGTCTGGGCCAGAAAACATAAGCACTGGGAATTTTCTAGCCAGTGTTCGCTAATAGTAATTACAATAACATTACTGTCTACTGCAAGATAGTAAAAAATATTTAACACCTTGGTTAATGAAAAACATTTTAATATTTTTAAAGGCCTTTGAGGGGAAAATGAAATAAGTGATTTTGGTCTTACAAAAAGCCTGGGAAGGGATCTAACTAATATGACTTTAACCCGTGTACAATCGCACTCAGCCTACTGGAACCTGGAAAAGCCTTAATGGCAGTGATCATCTGGTAGCCTTTATATTAGAAACTCACATCTCAAGTTTGTGCGACACAGGTCTCCTGGTATATCGTGAAATCATTATCCTTTTTCTGCTGTTTTATATGCTTGAGTCCCCGTCTTTCATTCTTGTCTCCGCTTCCAGGACTGGCTGCGAACAATTTAGAGGGAGATCTGACATCGTCCAGTCCGTCGATAAATACCCCGAGTGCAAGACAGCTAGACGGTGCTCTGGCTACAGATGCTAACGTTGTGTGTAAATGCTGTAGCTGTTAAGAAGCAGCTATGTCTAAAAGCAAGCTAACGAACGTTAGCTACATGTACGGGCAAATAAGGCACGAATAGCATTGTATATTTCCCGAAACACATTTTTCCCCAGATTAACCTTGATACATTAAATTAGCATTTTATGTGATTCAGACGTCGCCAATCGGCTTGCTTGTTATATGGCAATAAATACGTTAATGCAGCGAGCTATCGCCACCTCAGAGGACTTTCTTAGCTAACGTTAGCATTAGCACCAGCAACAATAACACGGCTGTCATGGATACGCAGCTTCGTATCCCTCTGGTCTCATGGGAAATAGATGTTGGATCATCATAAAATAGCCATGACATCATAGGTTAATGCACTACAGCTACCAGAATCCACTGCGACAATGCAATCGCATTCCTGAAATGTATCGGTTCGTCTTTGTTGTGGGCTAAACTAAAACTAAGCTACTATAGCTTACTATACTAAAAACCTACCTATTTTTTCATTACATTCATTATAATTAGACAAGTCAATCTGACATTAAACAGTAAAAAAAACAAACAAATAAAAAATAAAATCTGTTTACATAGGAACTGTTGTTCGTTACAGATTTGGTAGTCGAGTAGAATTAGCAGTAGTACCAAAACAATGAGAAATAGCGTGACAGCAACGTTCTTAAAATGAGCACCTTTTTGTGTGTTTTCGCATTAAGGGTTCTCTGGACTACGCTGGCATAACACACCATTTACAAAGAAGACACGAAAGGGTAAGCTGGACTGATACCGCAATGAGGTTGTCTCGGGTTTCCACAAATATAACTTGCTGAGTATTACCCGATATAGTGAGCCTCCTGTAACTTCAGCCAATAACTTTAGCGTTAATGTTCTTCAGGACGACTTTACTCAGTCGAAAGACATAATGCAAGAGTAGCTCCTACCTTGTTGACAACACATGTGTTTGTTTATCACAGGCTTGTCGTCTGGTTATCTGGGTTCTTTAAAGCACTACCATGGACGCCCTACAGCGGAGAGTGGTTATTGACGACACGGTCCAGTACAAACTCTTCATGATCCAGTCAGACGAGTCAGCTTCGCAGCAGACTGAGGAGCATTTCTCACATCTACTACAAGGGATACTGGCAAAGGTTGCCCCCCTCTTGATCCAGTACATCTGGCAGCATCAGTCATTCAGCCTCAAGTATTATCCTGAGAAAGGTTTGGTTACCACCTTAGAGTTGAATGGATTCAAACCATGGTGTCATAAAGGTGGGCTGTGTGGTGTGGTGGTATAACACTCTTAAGGACTGACGCATAGTATTCTTATTGACAGGAGGTGTCCCTGCTTATATTGGAGGTAGCACTCAATTTGGGGACAATGTGGAGGATGAATGGTTTATTGTTTACCTCCTACTGCAGATCACAAAGGCCTTCCCAGAGCTTGCAGCCAGGTAAGACAGAATGTACTCTCAGTTCCTATTTTTAAATTAACTGAATGAACTGATCCTTTGATTTTTTTTTTATATTATGCCCTGGCTTTATTAGTTGTGTTCCTCTTCAACTTCAATCCTATGTTTGAGTGCAGAGTTGAGGACAATGATGGGGAGTTTCTTTTGATTGAAGCAGCAGATTGTCTTCCCAAATGGCTGAATCCAGAGACGAGCGAAAACAGGGTGAGATATCCAGATGTGATGATAGATAAAATTATGGTCTTTTTTTGAATGGATTTGTTTAAACTTTTCCCATCATTATGTCACTTTGAAGCATAATTCTGGATGTTTTGCATGTGCTCTACCTTTAAATTAATGTCACATAGTAATTTCCCAAAGTGTATAATAAAATTCTAGATTAACATTTTTCTAGGCAGCTTTTGATTTTAGTCAGTTCAGATTCAAAAGTAATTAAGGACAAATGTGATTAACTTAAAACTTATGAGATTTATTAAGTCATTTCTACATTTCCTTTATGACGTGGAATGTCTCCTTATTGACAAACTGACAATTTGTTTGTTTATTTGTTTTTTGACTTCCTCAACCAACATATTTAATGCAAGGTAGAGTCTGTATTACCCTATTCTTAAAAGAACATGAATGTTTAGAAATTTTCTTTTTCCAATTTCAAATAGTAGCTGTCAACTCTGACAATTTAGACGTTTGTCAGCAATATGGTTCAAATGTTTAACTTTGACTAAAATAATCTCAATTCATTGTCTTATTTATTAGCCTGTGCTAGTAGATGTCCAGACTTCAGTGGAATGAATAGCTGTCTGGAAGGAATGATTTTAACCTAAAATGTCTTTATATGAATCAGAAAACAATTTTTAACGTAAGAATAAAGTAATACCATTTTGCAGTAATGGTAGAAAATCCTGCAAACCTCTGTTGTGGATATTCCTGTTGTGATAGTCGGTAATAAGTGGTCCACTCGTTGTCTTTTGCAGGTCTTCCTCCATAAGGGAGAATTGCATATCCTGCCCTGCCCTTCTGCATCCAGTCCAGTGGGGGTCTCAAAGGATGTGGTACCCAGTGTGGCACAAGCACTAGCACTGCTTACCACTCACCCAGAGGCCTGTCGAGCAAGCCCCAAGATTTCTCGTGCCCTGATGAAAAGATTAGAGGGGTGAAGGATTTCTTTTCATGATAAAAGTCTTAGTTTTATACTCAAATATTCTGCACAGTCAACATTATCGCAAAACGTATATGATTTTCACTAGAGATGCTCTGACATGATCCTCTGTATGACTGTGTCTGAGCCATATCCAGTAGGTTTTTACAAAGTATAAACGTTGTTAACAGACTGCCTTCTGTAAGGAGAAAAAGCAACTTGACTCATTTTGACAGCAGTTTTTAAACTAAGAATTAAAAAAGCAGGGTTTTAAAAAACAGTGTAGGAAATTGAGATTCACTATAAACTTGATTCATAAAAAAAAAAAAAAATTGTTTTATAGACTCCTCACACTTAAGAGGAATACAGAACCTGACGGGTTTTAAGAGATAATATGAACATCTAAACATAAAACAGCATATTAATTTCTTCTTTCCATTTAGGTACCCAGAGAAGATAAGATTGGGCCTCCACCGTGCCCACTGTTTCATACCTGCAGGTACTGCCAAGGTGCTAGCAGAGCGACCAGACCTGGTTGCAGCTGCAGTATCAGCATTCTACCTGCGGGATCCAGTAGATTTGCAGGCTTGCCGAAGCTTTAAGACCTTTCCTCCTAATACAAGAGTCCTTACCACGGTAAATACGCCTAAACATTTATAATAGTAGTGATGTTTATATATATATATATATATATATATATATATATATATATATATATATATATATATATATATATATATATATATATATATATATATATATATATTATATATATATATATATATATATATATATATATATATATATATATATATTTCATCTTTTGTGAACTTACTTTATACAAGCAATGTCCTTGTATAATTTCAGGTGACATTCACCCGTTGCCTATATGCCCAACTGCATCAGCAACAGTTCACCCCAGATCGGAGGAGCAACTTCACCCTGCCTCCTCGCTCTCATCCCCACTACAAAGCCCATGAACTTGGCATGAAACTGGTGAACCATCGTCTTTTGTCTTCATTCTTTTAGACTTGTTTTTGTTGGCCGCTTCTTAAAATATTTTTAAAATGTGTGAATGTTATATGTAATTATTTATGTCTGTGTATATATCCTGTTCCCAGGCCCATGGCTTTGAGATCCTGTGCTCTAAGTGCAGGCTACCATCATCAGATCCTGATGCATTGGTCAGTTGTAACCCTCAGTGGAAAGGCTTTATGGACAGTCTGAAAAGGAATGGCTATTTCCAGGTTAGCCACAATTTTTTTTTCTTTAGACAATTTCTAAATGTAAACATATACTAAGCATACCATGTACTTTGTTATAGATTCAGTACACTATGTATTTAAGTACAAAGATTAGAGTTTTAAATTTTGTTTTTGGGTCAAATGCAGGGAGAACTGGAAGGTTCGGCTCATCATAGAGAACTAATGAAGTCAGCAGAAAATTTCTTTAAACAGTCAGTCGCATCCAAATCCAGGTAAGGACTGTATTTGTTTGTGTTTGTAACTAAGAACACTATAAATGTGTATGCCTTTAATAACCAAATCCATCTGGCTGAATATAGATTTTTGTGTGTTTTCAGTGTTTTGTCACCGGGTGAGGAGATTCTCCAGTTGTTGCAGAACTGCAGCTCCTTCAGTTTGGAGGAATTGAAGAAGCAGGAGTCAGAGCTCCCCCCAGAGGACAGTGAGTCAAACCATTTATTTTCACTAAGAAATGCTTTAAGAAATTGCAGGCTTGAAAGCCTTTTCAAAAAGTTTGTAGATTCACCTTTTAAGGAGTAGCTCAGGTCTTGTGAACTTGAATTTGCCTCAGTTAAAATACCTTTGGGGTGAATGACAACAGTTGAGTCACAGACTTAGCCTCCAGTGGCAAAGATTATGATAAATGTTATTTACTCGGTTCAGTGTGGTTGACGGTCTCATAATTTTGAGTAAATATCTGCCTGTGCAGATGTGCATTGTCTTTTTTTGTTTTACTACAAATGAAGTATTGGTGGTTAAAATGACCTTGCTAGAAGTAAAATTGTATTTTCCTGTCTCTGCCACCTGGGATTCTCTGCTTTCTGCCAATTCCTTTCTGTTTCTGTCCTTTTGGTATGCATCCTCCATTCTTTACCCTTCTCTCTTTCAGCCATTTCCTATAATTAGGTTTTTTTTGTCTCTACCTCCAGGTGACAGTTGGCTGGATATAACAGCTCAGGATTTGGAGCGTATGTTGCAGGAGAGAGGTGCGGGGCGAGGTGATGTTGGCAGCCAAAATTTCAGTTCCACCAGACAGACACAGCAGCATGTCAGGGGTGCAGAGGAGAGGAACAAGGAGACAGAGGACAAAGAAGAAGAGGCAGAAGTTGGTTACAGCCTGGTAGCAATCACTCAGGGAATGAAAAACTTCCTCAATGCCATGTCATCACATGAGGGTGCTGAATTGCCCTGGTGAGACAGCTAGAATATCTGGACAGTACACCATTTGACTATATTTAGCCAAAATCACTGTTTACATGTTTGGGTCAATAAATATTTTAGGATCGTTTGAATATTTAATATCCTTATAATACTAATAGTAATTAATAGACAAAAACACACGTACACACAAACACAGGAATGTTCAGAGATATAAGTTGGAGTACCGCACATATAACTAGGTTGAATTTATTTTAATTTCCATGTGGATGTAACACAACCATCATATTTCTCCTCATGCTCTGCCTCTTCTGAACATTCTGGTGCACTCACTGCCTTTCTAGCTAATTAATTAAGATGTATACTGTTCAACAAAAATTCTTGTTTCACATTATATTTCTTTATATTCCAGGAGCAGCTCAACTCAGCCCTTTAGCTTTGACCCTGACTCTGTGGCCAGCGCATTAGACCAACTACTAGGTATGTAAAAGTTAAAAAAACAGATGAAACCTGCCATATTTTTCTAAATTTATTGAAACTATCTTTTCATAATAGGAAGCAAACAGGAAGAACTTGATTCGGATGATCTAGATGATGAGGAGGAAAATGAGCAGGAGGAGGAGGATAAGAACAATGAGGGGCTCTCTGGTTGCGCAGAGATTAATGAGACCGAAACCTTGGACAGTCTCAGAAGATACATGGACCAAATGGACCAGGAGCTAATGAGCACTAATATAGGACAAAGCTTTAATCAACTGGTGAGATTATGGTGTGATTTTACCATCTGAATATAATAGGAATCCCTCTGCACAGCTTCATTCTTAAAATATTTATTTCATTATGAATTTTTTAAAACATCTGCACAAAACATAGGTAAAATAATGCACCATTACTATGGTAATATTTCTGCAGAGTTACAACAAAGCAGACTTGGTGAATGGCTCTCCTCAGCCTTCTGCAACAAATAGTTCCCCAACTGTGGAAGGGGTGGAAGAGACAGAGGAGATCCAGCCTCTGGACGTGGACCTCAACTTGGTCACAAACCTGCTAGAGTCCCTCAGCTGCCAGGCTGGACTTGCTGGGCCAGCCTCGAACCTGCTGCAGAGCCTGGGCTTACACCTGCCACCCAACTCTGATTCATCTTAAAAGGCAAGAAATTGCTAATGGTTGAGGGCACTGTTTGGCAGGCTCAAAGTAATAATTCTAAGATAGATTTGCCATTTTGAGGCTTTCAGGAGATTTTAATACATTTTGCTTTCTGTTATGCTGGGAGATTAATGTACTGTGTGTTTACTGTGACCTTTTTTTAAAATCACTTACATCTGGTTGAAACAATAAATATTTTTTGCAGATAGTGTTTTTCATTTTATTAAATGTACACATTATTACATTTCAACATTATTTTGATAAGCATATGGTAAAATCATAACTTCTGTTATTAGGTTTAATACATATACAGTATAGACTTTTAAACGATAAATAATAGCTTATTCTTAAATAAACATAATTTAGGTGCTAACAGTACAGTACACTGTTACAGTAGACGCAAAAAATTGTGTCAGCCCTTTTTTTATCTCTACTGCCTCTTCATGAACCTTTTTCATCTGACATGTCTTAGCAGTCAATTTCATTCAAGGGTTACTTCTACAGTCCTTTGGTTAGAAATGCATTAGTCAAGGAGGTGATTTTAAGTCTTACTAATACTGTTAGGTAAACACAATGAAGTGGGCACAACAGGACCCTGGACCTCAACGCTATCCCTTATCATGTGAAAAAAAACAGTTTTTACAAAAACACTGGATGAGTCTATCTTAGATTCATTGCATGTCAGTTAATAGTTCTTAAAATTTATTCATTTGTACATTAGAAAAAGATGTAAAGTAAACGGGTGTTTTTTGACCTGTGCTACTGAGTTGAAGTTGTTTCTCTATGTAAAAGCATGACTTTAAAATGACTTCTTACTCATTGTGGCCACAGTCTGTGATGTTTTTAGAGAGCATGTTAACTGGAACAGGGGTGATCTTTTGTTAAATATTGCACATACACATATGCATGCATAGGCCCTAAATACATATGCTGTATATATAAAGCATTCACTTAATTTGGCCTTGTTCACAAAGGACAAGGACAAAAACACTTTTTTAGCAAAATGAAAAACAAATTTCTACAAAACAATACAATGTATTTACAACATAATAAAATTAATTTAAAAATATAAAATGAATTGTTTGCATAAGTGTTCACCCCCTTATCAGAGTAACTCATTACTGGTGTAGCCAAATGGTTAAAAGAGGCCATATTATGCATAAATAGGGGCTTAAATTTTATTCAGGGACTTCACTGATTTAAGGTTGTATTTAAAGGATTGCTCTATAAATGCAGCTGTATCTGGAAAGCCTGGTTGCTGGTGAATCACTATCATAATCAAAAACTACACCAAGAAAACAAAAGAACATTCCAAGCAACTCCACAGAAAGGTTATTAAAATCATACAGTAAGTCAACGAAAGGACACAAGAATTTTCATTCCCTAAATATTCCACAGTTATAGTACAGTTAAATCAATCTTTAGAAATGGAAGAAGTTTGATACAGAAATAAATCTGCCTAGAGCAGATACAGTATACCTCAAAGACTGTGCAAGAACTAGTGAGGGAGGACAACAAGTAATTATGACTCCTGTGAAGGAGTTACAATGCTTCAGCCACTGATTTGGGAGAGACTGTTTTATATGCTGCTATATATAACACCCACAGCTCAGGTTTTTTACCAGTCATAGCTTTTCATCTGATGTCCAAAAAACATAAAACCTTCTCCCACCTCAGTCTTCCACATGCTTTGTGACAATCTCTAGGCGAGACTTTTTTCCCTTTGTCACTCTCCCATAAAGCTTTAACTGCTGAAGAACACAAGCAACAGTTGTATTGATAGTGTCCCCTGTCTCTCCCTCACTCATCTCCTTCTTCCAAAGCTAATAACTTTTTGAGGACAACCTGCTCTAGGCAAATTTATAGCTGCACCATGTTGTTTTTATTTCTTAAAAAAAACATTTTAAAAAAGAATTCTTTTGCTTAAAGTGTTCTTTTTTTGTTCGTGGAGTTGGCCAGGATTCGCATTTACCACCAACTGCACCTTTAAGATACAGTTGTGTTTATATTACAGTTACTTGTAACACATTCCCTGCACTCATGTGATTTCTATGAAATGAAGTGCATGGCTTTTAAAGCCACTTGGCAGCACCGTTGGGTCCAAGAGTTTGCATCCCCTCATTTTGAAATGCCAAAATGAGTAAAACTAAGATTTTTTTTCTCACCAACAAAATATTTAATGCACATTCAGCTAGTACAAATATTCCATTGATTGAATGATCAGAAATTAATTAAAGTTAAATTTTAATAAACTAATAAAGGAGAATGCAAACTTTTGCACCAATGTAATTTTCGATATTTTACTATAAGTATAACAAGTTAGGGTTTGGTTTGCATACCATTACGCTTACACTGAAATGGCATAGATTCAGCTGGTACGGTAGAACATGGGGAGGGTTGCGTCAGGAAGGGCCGACGTAAAAACTGTGCCAAATCAACACGCAGACAAAACGATCTGCCGTGGTGACCCTGAACTCCCAGGATAAGCCAAAAGGACAAAAAAAAACAAATGGTCTTTCATCACCAGAAGTAACAAAAATGGTCAAGGAGTGTATCACTTTATACAAATTAAATAGACCACAAATGAATGTTGTAAAAAAAAAAAAAATAAGAGGAGTAAACTTCCAAGCAGGGTAAAATCTTTTGAATAATTAGGCCTTTTTTACTCAGTGCTCTTTGCTAAAAGAAAAGAAAAAGATACTGGTCTTTGTTTAAAGACTTGAACCCGACTGTAATTCATTTGCTTTTTACATGTTTGCAATATGGTTTAATGCTTAGAAATACAGTCCCTGAAGTATTTCATATATGCTGACATTCTTTATTTATCTCAGGTGATTATATGATACACTGTAACTGACTCAGTAGCACAGGTCATCTGGCTGAAAGGAACAAAGTTGAAAGCTAACTTGTTATTCTTCACTGTTGTCAGTGATGTGGTGTGAATAACAATGTGCACATGTCTTACTGGTATAGTACATCTCAATCTTAATCCTTTACCGACCAACTACACAAGCTGGAAAAACGGCTGTAGCACCTGCCTTGCTGAGTGGGTCAGTGCAGCAGCAAGTGGTGAGACACACAGAGCTGATATACAGACCAAGAAGTTCAGTACCATCCCCAACAGAAGAATAGCAAGCAAGTATCCATAGAAGAGGAGGCTGTGCCAATTACCCTGTCTTAAAACATGCCAGGGACTGTCCACATGCAGCAGCCACAGGAGCCCCAGCACCCAGCTCTGGTTAACCAGCTGGGCGTAGTAGATGTCGAAAACAGAGGTTTGTGCATTAGGGGAGCAATGGCGCTCAGCCTCAGACACCTTGGCCAACCAAGTTAGAGAAACACTATAGAGGATTAGAGCCAGAGGAGCGTAAATATGTTCCAGAGGTTCAGCAATTGACAAACCCTGGAAAGCTGCTGAGACAGAGAGAGAGAGGAAATGTATTATTTGTCCTGGAGTTAAGAACAATCAGTTTCACCAACAGCATCTTAACGTTTACCTGTGATGACAATCGAGGTCCCACTCAGAATGGAAGTCAGAACCGATATGTGGATAGATGGCGGTGATGACAGCTTTAGGGCAAAACTAAAGCCAATAGTTAGCAGAGGCAGTAGGGGCAGCGTCAGGGTGAGGAGGCCGGCATTCGAGCTCCTGGCTTTGGCCCACATGGTCAGTACACCGTGGATGCTGTTACAGATAGCAGGCACTAGCACCCTCTCACCTAGGGACCTTGAGTAATGCTTCAGAGGTATCAGATTAAGAACATGGAGGAGATTTAACACTAACAAGGAGACCAGAACCTGAAAAAGAGCAGAAAATGTCAACACAAAGAGTTATAATATATAAAAAACATATGCTCAAAGTGTTCAACAAAGTACGAGTTACAAGTCTCAAATGTTCTTACTGAAATGGGACTGTTGACATGATGATTTGTGAGGGTTGTACAAACTATCCCAACTGCTGCGGCTGATGTTGCTTAGCAACAATTCATATCATTTCAATCATGTCATAGCAATTCATATCATTTTACTGTATTTATTACGTTTTAAAATTTAAGACTTAAATTTGGGAAGTTTTTTCTTGTATCTTCAGAAAGCATATTGTATGCATACACTGACAACTATTATACAGGATCTTAAATGTTAAATATACCAATGTCAAATATACCAATCCATCTTGTGTGACTATGAAACATGCTAAAGAGATAGATGCAATGTTAACCCATGAACTAATGTCATTCCTTTTGTATAGCCCCTCCCTGTATCTCTAATTCAGTACTTGTAAATCATTAGTAAGTGTTATTTTCTTGAGCGATTTAATTAGAAAAACACTGCACAACACATCAATGTAAAAAATACAGAATGTTATATTAGAAATCATAAATCCTAAATTTCCACAAGGAATGTTTAATGTTGAGTGCAGGGTGACACTCGCTATGCACTTTAACAAAGCTCATCCATTAGGTACAGTAATTTCAACCTTTGGACACAATCACATTTACAAGTCAGTCCTTTGGTCAGATATTTAGTTACTTATCTACACTAAACCCCTCCTTTGATTCCCCACCGACATCACCACCACTACCACATGCCCTGTCCTTCAAACTAGCAAACACACATACACACACAGCAAATACTGAGTAAGTAAGAGACAGTAACCAACACTTCATTGTAGACTTATGCATTAATAACAGTAATGATTAACAATCCAATAAAATTAACTTTTACTTAAAAACTGTGAACAACCCTCCTTTGTGCTACAATAACACATTAATACTTCAGGAATTGCAATAGGATTCACTTTCTTAAAGTCAGCATTTACATGATGTTTGTAGAAATATATGTGGTGCTTTTGCATCAATACATCTGCACAGATAAAGGGCTAATAAAATTGCATGTAGCTTCGGCATAAGCAAATGCCCTGCACTCAGGTTACACTATATTCTGTGTAAACAGTATAGGTAGACCATGTGTGCACTGTTACCACACTTGCTGTATAGGAAAGGAAAGAAGTATCTTATTAATTGCTTAAGTTTGATCAAAGAGTAAACTGTTGCTTAAAACAAGAGAAACAACAGACACCAACCTGGGCAAAGGAGAGAGCCACAGCATACGGATAGTGGTACTGAGGGATGAAGATGCCAGCCACAAAATTTCGGAGTTTGTCAGCCAAGCCATATATGACCACGACCACCAGGCCCAGGGTGGGAAGCAGTGACTTCAGTAAATGAGTAGGGCAAAGACTCCTCACTACTGGGAAATACCATCTCCTCCTCCACCTCCCTGAACTACACACAGAACAGACAGGAATCAAACAATAACAATGATATTTACATCATACAGCGGGGAATATAGCTCCTTAAGAATAACATATTAGCTTGAATATCAAAACAAAGTTAAATTTTTTTTTTCATAAAAATTTTCAAAACCAACTTGTCCTTGAAGGAATGTTTAGTCCTTTGTTATTGTTTAGAATGTTTCCCTAGAGAAGATAACTTTGTTGGCTGACTGATAATCACTTTAAAATAACCCTCATTAATGACAGATTTATGGTTTTGCAGCAATAAATCGAAGACGGATAAACTTTATAGGCGTCCGAATAAGCCTTGACTAAATATTTGCATTTCACATTTGCCTGTTTCCTAGAATAACACAAACAATATATAGCTTGTACCAACATGATAGCTTTTTACCTAAAAGACATGTTGACATTCTTTGCAGGGGTTGTTGCTATGAGTGCAAGGATCTGTTGTCCGGAGTCAATGTAGAAAAAGGAAAAGCTATAAGACGACCAATCAATGTGACGTCCGTGGAACAACAGAAAAGTTTAGCAACTACATCACAAAATGAATGTTGCAACTGAAATCTAAAACAGTTTTAACAATAGCGTGTGTTATGTTTCAAGATTATTATGTTGCCATGTAAATAACTATATAAAAATAGTTATATTGTCATATTCATAGCTTGATTTGCACTCCTGATTTGGCCTATTAATTAAATTATCTTATTTTTTAAGACATAAAAACATGTGTTTAAAAGTTACATAGGTTAGTAACCACAAATGTAGCCTACAGTATTTTACTATATTACATTTTGCGGAATACCAATATAAATATATACAAATATAATAGCTTGACCGCTGGTAAAGCTGCATGTTGCCTAAATAGCAAAACAACAAAAAAAAAAAGAAAGGGAGCAAAGGAAACAAACTTCACACTCACCATCCAGAATTTCTCATGAAGTTATATTTCATATTCACACAGCAAAATACCCTTTGTGCAGCCGCCAATGCCAGTCATTCCTAACACGACCAATAATAATGCATCTCCAGTAATATTAAAAATTCACTGTCTTAACACATCACTCTTGATGCTGCTGCGTGTGCCTTTGCCACTTGCTCTCTGTGCTACAGGAACTGATCTTGTTTTCACAGTGTGCACAGATGGACTTTGTTCCTGGTCTGTTTGTTTTCCCATATTTAAAAGAAATCCTCTATCTGGATGGACCTTTATTGGTCAGCTGGGTTACACAGAAACAGAACAAATAACACATGTGGAATCCACAAGAATGGGTTTGCTGACACATTACATTACATGTTATGTGGGACAGTTAGAATATAATAGACTGTTCCAACTTCATGCAAAGAATATAAACTATTATGTTATAGTATTTACATGTATCTAAAACAGATAAGTTTTTTTTTCTTACACTGTATTACCAGCTCTATACCGCCCGTTCGCTGTTTGTTGGTCACTTTGACACATATTTGTGACATTCCTAATTTCTTGCACCGGCTTTACCTTCCCCACCGTCCCTGGATCCGTCAGGCTTCACTGGTCATCATGTCATTAGGGAGTCCATCAGCCAGATGTGCTGCATGTGGGAAGGTCTGTTTAAGTAAACATCCGACTGGGAGGGAGCAACAGCGATGTGAGAGCCTCTGATCAATCAAAAAACTATAGCAACAAGGTTCAAGCTGCAAAGAAAAGAACATCACAAAGCACTGACAAAAAATGGGGGATGGATGGTGACTGATCATTTTAATACAAATTACATGTGTGCACACCGATATGATATCTTTACTGATATGTGTCCAAATATTCTTCACTAAACATTCATATGGCAATCAAGCCATTTAATAGCACAGCAGGGGGCAGTTACTTGGACAGTCACATACTGTAAAGTTCTTTAGGCATATTAGTTGGAATAACAAGAAAATTAAATTGAACATATATGATAAAAGTTTGATATATTTGTTTTCATGGTTTACCTTTAGCCAGTACACAGAAAGCCATCCAAGGTTAGGGGTTGTTTGTTCCTGTCACCCAGTATCACATCAGTGCTATACTGACCACTAGACAGGGTCAAAATTTAACCCATTGATATAGTTTGCAAATGAATATTTTATATACAAATAATTCAAACCAGGGACCTTCTGGCAGCATTAATCAACCCACCACTTTGCTGCAAAATTTTACATCACACATTTCTACAACTTCTATTAGATTTATAAAGCATCAGTAATATCTTAATTATTAATACAATAAGATGTTCTAAGAACAAAAAAAAAAAAAGTAAAAAGGTAAAAAAAGGCCATTTATTATTGAGTTGACTTTGGCCCTGAACTCAGCCTGAGACACCCATTACTTTAGGTTAATTTCCCTCTGCAAACAATTGCAGGTGGCTGGATTAAAAAACATGAAATTACTTTCCCCCATCTGTGTCCGTTCGCTAGGGACGGACAGCAAATTTGTGTCCTCTGATCTAGGAATATGCAGGCTATTTGCCAATAACTTCTGTCACAACTTCTGTCCTCCTTCTTTCTCATTAACACTAGATAAAAAGGAAAACAATTTTTGCAAACTATAAATTATCTTTGGCGTGGCAATAATTTATCTATCTTAATCTATTTTAAGGCCTTAACCTGTAGAACTTTTGGTGTAAAGTGGGAGTTAATTTGTGTTAAGCAGAACTAGTAGTATTACTGTCTGGAGGCTGTCTGTTTACATGTCAGACTGAATAAGAGTTGTAGTGTGACAGAACCTGTCAACACCTTCCAAACAGGGAACAGCATCTCTGACAAAGAGATGTACAGAGAATGTAGAGACGCTGATGAGTCCTGCATCATTCAGTACCTGTCTGAAATAAAAGGTGAAGGTTATATTTGTACTTCAAAATGTTTTGCTATACATGAAAAAAAAGGCTTGAATACACAATAACAAACATGTAGATGAATTGTGCACTTTTTGTTTGTTCTGCCTGTGTGTGAGCCAGAGGACAAATATAAAGCTTCACCTCTTCCAGAAAACAGGCTGTATCAGCTGACAGCAAGTGCACAACCTGCTAAATGCAGAATAAAGGCTAGCCCACCTTGTATGACTCCTAATATATTCTCATCCTTGATTGGTGAAGCATAGAGAAATGGGCGCTGCATGGATCACCAGTAACTGTAAGTAAAATACAATCAAATAAAAAGCTCAATAACAATAACGTCACAAAAATATTATGTAATAGCCAGTTTGTACAAGATTGGTTTACTACTTATACTGTGGTGCCTGTGTTTGGATCAGCGTGCATTTACTGGAAACCTTTTCTGGTTTTAAACATAAATGGACCTCAATATTAATTTAAAATATAGTTATCCAAGTAACATTTTGGGGGAATACTTACTTAACGATCTATATTTTTTTGTTGTCAAATTCCACAAAAATCAACAATGAGTGATTCCACCCACAAATGCCTGTGTATCTTGCTTGTGAAGCCTGGTATGCTACACTTTATTCCTCTTTTCATTATAATTTTCTGTAGAAACTGTAGCTGAGTCAAAACTATTAGCACTGTCCTGCTGCCAGATACTAGCTAGAGAAACAAACAGCAAAAAGTCCCCAAATAAACGCACTGCTGATTCCTGTACAATGTACAGTTTACAAAAAACTATATTTTCCACGTATTTCGAAAAGATTTTTTGCCTTTTTCATAAACTAAAGTATATAATCAAATTTCAAGAGGAACAAATGGGCTCAGGGACACAGACAAGCTGGAGAAACTACTAAATCAGCTCTAGTATAGAAAAAACATTGTGTACGGGCCGTGGCAGACTCCCCAAACCTCCAGTGCTGTTTTTTTACAGCTCAGTGCTTTGGGACTCAACCCAGTCTCAGCAACACTCTCCACCAGGAGTCTGCCTCCCAGGCCTCTGACTGCTGCGTCCTCAAAAATTTACACACTACACATGCAGTCAGTACCAACACTTTGTGCTACCTGAGGCTGAATCTCAGTGATGATGCCTAGTGAAGGCACTGTTATCAACAGGGCACTGAAGGCTGAGCCAGCTGATTGCATTCTGCTCCACTGTAGCCTGGGGAGGAGCAGCAGCTCAGCACTAACACTGGCACTCTCTCACTCTCGATGCATCATCACCATGGACTCCTTGAAGCATAGGAGGATGTATAGCACCCATTGTGACTTCCCGTGTCCACTGGTGACCTTTGAAGAGCAGCTGTTTGTGAGCAGGAATAGAAAGGAGCATACACTCATATTTGCTTCGCAGTTTCTATTGACAGAAAGTGTATAATAATTTGGCCTACAGTTCTAAATTATGCTCCAAGAACAACAGTTAATTTTTGGACCTCTGTATGACTCGGTCTAATACCGGCTGTTATGACAGTTGCTTGGTGTGAGACAGCAGATCATGTATATTACTACCAGGAATTTATTACCTTTTAAACTATTACTTTATTTCTATAAAATTTAATTACCAACTTAATGCTAGTCTGATATTCTCAGTCATGAAATCTTCTGATGGAAAATCAAGTCTGATTAACTGATTACATTTTACTCTTAGCATTTTACCTAGTTATGATGGCAACTTGTACTCACTGTACTTTTGAAATGTTGTTGAAACTTTGTCGTTTATACATGTTTTGTCTCAAACTGTTTGCAGAACTGCTCCAAGGTCAGTTATTGTCTAACAGCAGACCACCCAGTCACTCCATGCTCAATGGTGCTTATCAAAGTGCTGGAAAGGGAAAAGGATTCCATGAAAGGATAAAGGGCTGGGGGCAGTGTCCTGAAGGTGGAAGATGGTCTGCCCATCAACAGAAACTTATGTATGAAGTTTAGAATTGCATAGGCTTGAGAATTGAATCTCTTCGATTTACTTCTCTCTTGCAAGATAATAAAACCCTAAAAGACATCCTGGATGTTGAAGCTTCTTTACTGATTGCACTTGAGGTGTCTAAGACCAGATATTGTCATTTTTGCCATGACAGGTCTGTTCAATGGTGCGTGTGTAAAAAGCATTTCTTAATTGAATGGAAGCTTGCAAATGGCCACTGCTTATTACACACACACACTCTCTCTAATGTTTACACAGGGTCTGCAACTGAGATTTAGCTTAGTTGCGATTTGTTGCATCTGGAAATATTTGCAGATGCCAGTTTACTTTCTCTCTCACACATAGATACACACTCTTAGCTCCACCCTGCTGAACTCAGTAGCATGCATTAGGAATTTCCTCCCTCCGGTTACACTCTTTGTTGGGAAGAGGAAACTTTCTGGAATGTTTGAGAGAACTGGGAAGAGTAAAGACTGTAACTGTAAAGTGTAAATAGTTTGTTTGGCAACTATAAATATTGCTAAAGTAGACAAAACATCAGCTTTTGTGTTAAGCTTTAACGTTATAGCATAAACAGTGATTGTAATGGCTGGATGTTCCAGCTTTATTTGTAGTAACGTTGCATTTCAACTCGCTGCAAAAAGGTGACGTTGACTTTTTTTTTTTTACACATTAAAACCAAAAATATCTACTGACACCTCCCCAAAGCGCCCCTCCAAACGCCAACCCCTAAAATCTGTAGTAACAGGAGGAGAAACTGTACGCATGTGACAACCATCACGTAGCATCCAGATTCAGACTTTGAGAAATCCAGCCCGAACCACCAGACGGCCAACAGAGCACCGAGACACCACAGGCAGTGAGGACGCACGCTTCCTACCGCTACCGGCAGCGTTCGAGTCGAGGCTTCAGGGGAACTTCTGCTAGCTGACAAGATGCCCTCTTTAAGGTACCTCACCTTAGTGGCTTTTTATTCATAGAACCTGGCATAAACCGGACGTATAACGGTAAAGCAGCATTTTCAGGTGGCTCTGGTGTTTTCTGTCTGCAACAACCAACAGTGGAACACTGCGAACTCTTAACGCTCATTTTTGTGGGATTCCGTGGAAAGTTAGCTAACGCGAGCGAGCTGAAAACTAGCAAGCCACTGGGACAAAGTAAAGAAGTTTGCTGCGTGCGACTGTTCTCATGGCATCCAGGAACAAAATGAGGGTGGGACGATTAAGAAATTAGCACGGTTACGTTAGTTCATATGGGAGATAACGGAAAAGGGGGGGGAAAGTCTGGAGTTTAACGATGAAACGAAGTTAAGCTAGCGGGAATATCGCGACATTCCAGTGCAGCGTGGGATGCTGCTGCCTTTGCTCCGCTTAAGGTAGATTCCGCGCATTTGTGTAACTGCCAGAGATGCTTTTATAGCTCCGATCACGCACTTTGTAGCAGTTTCTATTAGTCTGCCATGTGACACAGCGACGTTTCTATCCACTGGAAACGCGTTTGTCCTACAAGCTCATGCTGCTACTTTGGGAGCAAACGCACAACTCTTGATGTTACACACAACCCTCCACATGTTAACAGCGCATGTTTGTGGCAGTCAGTTTGCCACAATTATTTGACGGGTTACTGCAGGTGAAAAGGGGTTTCAGTCGGACTCCATTGGGGAGTGAGCAGCCCTCACATGAGTTCTCCCGGTGGGGAGGGGCGAAGACGTGGCAGTCCGCTTCCATCCACATCCTGTGTTATCTGACGCCACATCTTCACTCCCAGTAAAAAAGAGAGGATAGTTCCAGTGAGAGTAATCAGGCTGCTGAATGCAGAACGAGAGGAGAAATGTCAAAAAACAAACAATATCGCTAAATGAAAGAACAAGGCTTCTTTATGCACGGATCATTTTTGCACTTAGTTTTTACTGTCGAAAGTTATTGCAGAAAAGGTAGAAATGAATGCTCCAGTTGTAGCTACAAATAATTTAGACGTGATACATTGTATAAAATAAGGGGTGAAGCCTTTCCTCCAGAAGAAGAAGCTCCATCCCATGGCTGTGTTTTTGCTGCCTTTTGCTACTTATTTTCTCTACATTTAAAATCCACAACTGAAGCTGGTTCAGTCTGTGCCTTGAAAGTTGTTGAAAGTCATTTTAGGCCAAGTAGGAAATCTAAATGGAAGAGGCAGGTAGACATTCATTAGTAAAATGCAATAAATATCACAGCTTATTGGATTTCTGATGGTCTTCCTTGGCCCATATGAGCAGTGGGATCTATCCTCTTTTCCCACAGTTGACACGAAGCAGTGAATTTCGAGAAAGTCGGATGCAGCATCACCAATCTCACAGGCCTTTTTTATGAACAATAGTTTCTGTAATCTTTTTAAACAAATATCTTAAAGGTGTTTTAGATTATTCACACAGCTACTTTAACTACCACTCACTCACATGATGTGACACTTGGGTCTAATTAGCTGTCACAATTAGAGCAGTAAGCTTGACATTACACTACTGAAACAATGTAACTAATTATTGTAATGACTGTCACCATGTCATTACAAGTTTTTGTCCTGGAAATCTATGGGGCTTAGGCATATTTCTGGTATTTTGGACTTTATGGCACCACCAATTCTGCAAAAACTGCACTTGCTTTGGTGTTTCTACCTAAATAAACTTAGATCTGATTTTAGTTTAATGAATTTAATTGAGCTTTAATTGAATGTGCAGTGTTTTGTCACACTTTTCTTCATTTTTGCTGCTAACCTAAATTTAAATAATTTTTAAAAATGTCTTTATTTTGTTCACTGATGGCTTGTTGCAACGTCCGAACCTGCCTGAGCCTGTTTTTTACCTCCAATGAAAAGCATTACGAGGCCTCAAACTCTAGATGCATGTTTCATGCATGACCTTCACTCTTGGTCTGTGCATACAGACAGCTTTGGGGAAGTTTAATTATTTTTAGTTTTTCCCAAGTCCTTTGAGTATGTTGCCTTTTCCAGTTGCATTGGAATTTCTTTCTTTTATTTATCACAATGGGCTGTGCAATGTAAAGAGACTAATTTTGGGTGTAGGGTCGGGTACAGGTGTGGGTCCACGAGGGCTTTTTTTTTTAAGTTGCATGCTAGACTATATTAATGAGTGAGCCTGTATTACTCTCTTCTAATTTATGTCTGTCTGGTTAGGAAGATCAAAGTGCCACTCCTCACAGGCCAGAAGCCAAGTAGTATTTAAGGTTGTCCCAACCCTTAAGCCAAACCGGACACAGTAACAGCAACCACAGACTTATATTTGGCTTTTGTCTGGTGGCTGGAAAGCTGCATTTCTAAAAGCATTAAATTTTTTAGTTCAAGCCTTGGATCACTCTTTTTCCTTTACCTTTTGCTGCATCTGAAAATGTTTTTATTAATTTCTATTACCATGGTTCCTTAGTAGTTTATTTTCCCACTTAACCATTCGAAGAATTCCCTATTTTATTTCACTGCATTTAAAAGGTTTTGCATTTGGTAGAAGCAGCATTGGTGGGTGTATAGGAAGCCAATCATTTAAGAAATCAAGCACATCTATAACAATGGGTGAGCAGTAGATGACTATAAGGGCCCTCTAACATCTGTCCTAATAGCATTTGTTTTGATATATATGATTCAATACTCAAGTTAATTTAATAATTTGATAGCTTTTTCTGTTTAAATCTTAATTTTAGGATGGAGCTACCTTGTTTGTGTTTACTTTTCCTGAGCTGCCTGCAGTTGCTGTCAGCCAACAATGACTTCTTCACCTCCATAGGTAAAACCATTAAGCAACATATGTTATTGGTATTGTAAATAGCTGGCTTTCCTGCTCACTCTACTGGTTATTTTACTCTAATTTGTCATATTTGTTCCAAAAAGCTAAATATAATCAGATTACATATGTCCTCTAGTGATCTTATAAAACTACTGATGCTCTGTAGTTTATAATTGTAGTATTGATAGTAAGCTGTTTCTGATTTGTATTCTTCAGGCCAGATGACAGATCTGCTATACACAGAAAAAGACCTGGTCATTTCTTTAAAGGACTACATCAAGGCAGAGGAGAGCAAACTACAACAGATCAAACAGTATGTTTGCACACGTATGGCTTGATAGGCGGATAGACATACATGTTCATGAGCATACATATGTACATACATTTATTAAGTTCATTAGGCAGGTACCTGTACTACAAACAATTTTTACTTAATATACATCACAGCTTTCTGTCTGAAAAGCAATGTACATGACTCAATATTATCTTGTTTTTATAGGTGGGCTGATAAGTTGGATTTGTTGACAGCAACAGCCACACAGGACCCTGAGGGCTTCCTGGGTCACCCTGTGAATGCCTTCAAACTGATGAAGAGGCTCAATACAGAGTGGGGGAACCTAGAGACCCTTGTCCTTAGTGACACTACTGATGGTATCTATTTGGACAAAAACCTGCTATGATTAATAAGAAATAACTCAGTATGCTGATACTATCTGGTTGGTTGGGTTTGCCATATGCTACATTAAGAGTCAAAAGGTTATAAAATCACTGCAAAATGTTTAGGTATACTTTGAGCATACTCTTCTTAAATGACCTTTTCTCCTACAGTTTAGGGATAGGTCCCCAAAAGTATTGGTCTGTTTATTTACTGCAACAGGTGTTTGTTTGCTTACTGTTAGAACAAAGAGAGACTAAAGCAACGGACTCTTAAAAGATACTTAATAATTTTCTAATTTGGTTGTTTACAGCAATGCTCATTGTCTGGGTGGTATCCAGTACAGAATCATCATCCTATATCTTTCTTTGTCTTTCCCTGTGCATCTCTCCAAGGATTTATATCTAACCTGACCATCCAGAGACAGTATTTCCCCACAGACGAGGACCAGACTGGGGCTGCTAAAGCTCTCCTCCGCTTACAAGACACTTACCGGCTGGATGCAAACACTATCTCTACAGGAGACCTGCCTGGTAATCAGAAATACTTTTACTTCAAGAAAAGCAAGGTTTCTGTGTTGCTTGCCTAGTTGTTTTGTTTGCTTGTATGCCAATAACCCCCCCCCACCCCCCCCCTCTACCCTACATACCAGGAGTAAAACACAAGAGTCATATGACAGTGGAGGACTGTTACGAGTTGGGAAAAATTGCCTACTCTGATGTCGATTACTACCACACAGAGCTGTGGATGGCACAGGCCCTGAAACAGCTTGATCAGGGAGAGGAGTCCACTCTAGATAAGGTGACAGTGCTTGACTACCTCAGTTACGCTATCTACCAGCAGGGGGATTTAGAGAGAGCATTGGAGTACACTAAGAGGCTGCTGGAACTGGGTGAGTCCCTCCACACTATAAAGTACTATAACACTGTGAAAAGTCATGTTTTTCTTTAGGTAATACAAAGACTGTTCTGGGTAAATAAAATCACATAATAAAATCTCATAAGTTACTATCTATTGTATTTAAAATAAAGTACTATTATATACTAAAACATTATAATGTCTGAATTGATAGGATGAAATCACTCAACAAGTATATTAAATTAGGCTGCGAGCAACAGCAAATGAAACATTCCCTTTGGCTTAACTGAAAGACACAGAGGTGGATGAACTACATTTATTGAAACATTTAAAGGCACATAATCAGTCCATATTTTTACCATGGCTGAGCCAAAATATATATGCTGTTTTTTTCCCACCTATAGTCAGATAGATCACCTAGATCACTGTCTGAAAAAGTGTTTTACTTGCGGATGTGGCGTTTAATGTGGCGTCTTTTTCTTTTGTACTTTTCTGTAAACTGCAGCTCATTACATTATTTCATAAGATTAAGATGGCTAGATAAAGAGTGACTGGTGAAATTAGACTTAATTATCTTCTCCTTAATCATATTTTCTCGATTTGGTTCACAAGTAAGGGTGATAATGAAATGAGGAATGAATGACAGGATAAGATGATTGAGTAGAGGTCAATATTAGTATTGTTATGTGTATATAATATTGTGATTAATATAATAGTTGAAGCAATTCATGGTTTGTGATTTGTAATGTAGTGGAACTCCGGTGTAATAATATTGTTTCTAATGATTTATTGGGTGGAGAGAGCTAAATGCCCTGATTTGGCCAAATGCATTTAATTATTATTTTCTAAAATGTCTAATTGTTTGTTTTTGAATAATACAGTTGACAATGGATACATTTCACATCATGTCTTGTTTTTATGACTTGTTCATTTGAACCTTGCTATTTTCTGAACAAATTAATTAGGAGCCCCTTAATTACTTAGTTCAGTTTGTACACATATTGTTTCAAACTAAATATATTATGTCTGAATTACTAGCATACAATTTATTTATGCCATGTTTAAAGGTCAGTTATTTTCATTTAAAATTGGATAACTTTGCTGCAGTCATCACTATTTTTAATGCACTCACATTTTCCTGTGTCAGACCCAGAGCACCAGCGTGCAAACGGCAACCTAAAATATTTCCAGTTCCAGTTGGACAAGCAGAGAAAGACTGAAGAGGATGAAACTCAAAAGCAGGTTAAACGAGAGAAAAGGGAAACATCTGACAAAAAGAAGAAAAACAACAATGTCTCCAATCACCAAATCCCAGAGAGGAAGAAGTATGAGATGCTTTGTCGTGGAGAGGGCATCAAAATGGTAAACAAGACAAAGGGAAGCAAAATAATCCAGTAAATAACTAATAAAAAAAAAAAACACGTCAGTTGTGAATTTTCAATTTCTTTTCTTTTCAATCAGACCCCTCGAAGGCAGAGCCGGCTGTTCTGTCGTTACTATGACAACAATCGCAATCCCAAGTATCTGCTGGCACCTGTGAAACAGCAGGATGAGTGGGACCGCCCCTACATTGTTCGCTACCTTGATATTATCTCAGACAAAGAAATTGAGAAAATCAAGCAGCTGGCGAAGCCAAGAGTAAGTGATTCTCATTAGTTTTCTTTGCTACCATTATGTTATTCAGCACACGTATGAAGCTTTACTTGGTTCAGTACTTTGGCCCTCCAAGACAGTTTATATGCTTTTTCAGTTTCTGTTATGAGGTTTAGTGTGTTGAGGGGTGGGAGGCAGATGCTATGAGGCTGGTTGATGTGATTCTGCTTAGTCAGGCAAACACACAGGCACACACATCTTTGTATGTGTGTGTCTGTGTGTGGGTAAATCATGTCCCTGGCTTCACAGCTCCGCAGGGCCACCATCTCCAACCCTATCACTGGAGTGCTGGAGACAGCTTCATACCGGATCAGCAAAAGGTAAGGCAGAGACAGGAGCCGCCTAGGACAGAGGATATAGGAGAGAGTTAAGAGGAGAAATAAGAGGGATGATTTTCTCCCTCTGTTTCCTTTTCCCCTCAATGACTCTTTCTATTCTTCCTCTGTTTTGCCGTCAGTCTATCTCTCCATCACGCTGCCAAAGCTTCAAGGCTCTTGAGCTGAACCGAGATTGATCAAAACTTTATGCATCATATTTGTAGACAGTATCTTTGTAAAGAAAATAACAAATTATAGTGAAATGACAGAGAAACAAAAATAACACATTTTCAGAGCCAATGGATATTTAGAAAACATTGCCAGTATTGTTTAGTATTATGTGTTTGGAGGATCTTTTGCGGATACATTTCTGCTCAGGAGTCTGCTACAGAAAGGTAACACACATGAAATAGAAGACAGAAAATGTGTTACTTTTTCTACTAGTTGATATTATCATAGTTGCTTTTTGTGTGCTAGGGAGTGTATCAGAGGCAGTGGTTCATACTCTAGTGGTTAATGACTTTATTTTGAAGAGGAAAAATTTGTTTCTCGCATTGCCTCTTGAAACACTTTCTTGGCCATTCTTAAGAGTAACATTGACAACTAGTGACCCGATCTACCTTTCTGTTCTCGCTTTGTTTCCTTTTCTTACTTTCTACTTGTCCTCTTCTATGTTTTAAATTCTATCATCCTTTTCTCCTTTTCTTTTTTTATCTTTTTTTCCTAAACCTTTGTGCCCTTGTGCTGCGGGAACTACTCTAGTTAAGGCGAGCCACGGTGCATGACCCCCAAACTGGGAAACTTACCACAGCCCAATACAGAGTCTCCAAGAGGTAAGGGGTCACAGGTCACTGGGAGGATTACAGATTCCCTTCACTTCCTCCTTATTTAACTTATTCTTTATGAGTGTACCTGGGGCTGAAAGCTGATTCAGCCCCGTACAAAGCAAAGTGCATTTGTTTAGCTATACCCGGAAAACTAACAGAGGTGGTTTTAATTTGGTTAAAATGAAAATTAGAGGAATGAGACTGATTAAATATTATTTCCATTGTCAACAAATTTCATGACAAGACCAAAGTCAAAAAATTACTTGATTCTAAAAAGAAGTATTGTATGTATAGCTGAAGTTTGACACATAATTCACAGGAGCATTAGACATGCTTGCTCAAAAAACATAAAAAAATTCATGAATAACTCATTATTGCCTTCAGGAATGTTTTTATTAATTCCATGAAATGTCGGCACTGTAGTACAATTTCATTTGTCCCTTCACTCTATACACTCTATGTATTTACTTGTTATGAACTAGAGGCCCAGTTGTTTTAGGAAATAATTTTTTTAATTGTATAGTCAAGACAGTGTAGCGAAAACAACGTAATGTACATGTGCAATTCTGGTCTTTTCATGATTGATGATATTGTTGACATACAAAAAATTGTGAATTTATCATTTAAACAAATTTCATGTTTTCCAATTTTAAACCAAGCTAAACAATCCTTTGACTTAGTTAGTTGGTATAGCTAAAATATTCTTTCATTTTGCTGGTATCATAGGCATTTTCGAAGGACTTTCGTCATATTATCCTTCCCAGGTTATTCAAAACATAGAGGACTTTTTTTTTTCCTTCCCCCACTGTCTTTCCAGTAATATGAGCTGATTTCAACAGTTGCAGTTCTTCTTTGCTTCTTTATTTTCCATATCAGCAAAAAACATCCATGGCCTAAATGTAGATTAACATGCTAAAATAGAAGTAGAAAGTGTTCCTATCTAATTTAAATGACAGGTAAAAGTTTTGAGATATCTTTTTCATTGTTAATACATTTTTTTGTTTTGTTTTTAAAAGCAGGCTTTGCAGCCCCCTAAAATCCCCAAGTGTGGGTTTGGTTATATCGTAAATGTTTGGGTGTGTGCAAGTGGGTGTAAGAGTGTGGTGTTTTTCATGCTAGCAAACACGTATTCACAAAATCAGGGAACATTTGGTGATTCACTGAAAAGACAGATGGATGAACTCAGAACAGTCTGACCTCTCTCTGAAATGGCTGCAAGACCATAAAAAATTCATAAAAGAATGTGCTGGCTCAGATTTGGTCCAGCTTCCCATCGAAAATACAATGCATCATCAAAACAAAAATGAAACAGATGACTCATATCACTGGCACTCTTGTATTGTATAGACATACACACATCTCAAAATAAATGTGTTCTATATTTTTTGTGGTTGTACACTATATTAAATAATGCTCTGCAGTGCTTAGAATTCAATTTAAACTTTCTAATGGAATCAGCTAGATAAGTAGAGTTTAATCATAAGTGGAGTTTGGTCACATTTTAATGGCAGGCAGGTAAGTTTAGGAAATTCTTAAAAATATTTTCCTGGAGCTATCCACTAGACACAGACACAGCGAGTGTCAACTCGCCATGAAATGCCCACACCCTCAATTGCACATAGTTTGACATAAAAGTAATCCTGTACCCTGAGCTGATTGGAGATTCTGAATCTTCTGTTTTTTGCTTTCTTTATATCTTAACCTCCCCTTTCCAAATCTGATTATAATGCACAATTTCACTTCCCTTTTAAGATTTTCATGGCAAGTTTTCAGCATGAAATTTTCTTAAAGAAAAATTTACTGCCATCTAGTGGTCAAATATGTCCCTCACTGACTTAATCTGATGCTAGTTCCTCTTCTTTCCACATTGCTCTGCTTTGCCCCCTGTATTCCAGTGCTTGGCTCACTAGCTATGATGACCCCATGATTGAAAAGATTAACCAGAGAATTGAAGATCTCACAGGATTGGAAATGGACACAGCAGAAGAGCTACAGGTAAAGAATCAGTTAGTTAGTTAAAAAGTTTATTTTTTGTTTTTTTTTGTTTGTTTTATGTTTACAAGGTAAATTCTTAATGAATAAGCCTTTCATAAATGCATTTAAAAATACATGTTATCCTTTGTAGTTGTCTGTCTGTCAGGAAACCTGGTTTATACACGAGACTTATAGTATGTTTTATTGATCTCTGCAGGTTGCAAATTATGGTGTTGGAGGTCAATATGAACCTCACTTTGACTTTGGAAGGGTAGGACACTTTATAATTTACGAGGGTGATATGTGTAAATATACAGTGGTTTAATACGGCAGGACATTAAACTTGATGTTGTTTTTCTCCACAGAAAGATGAGCCAGATGCCTTTAAAGAGCTTGGCACTGGGAACCGCATTGCAACATGGCTATTTTATGTAAGTAAAGCTAAAGGCACTGATCTTTACAATGGCATGATTTGGTGGAAAATAATTAAATATATCAGGGCTTGATGTTAAACTTTTTAGACCACTTGGCCTTCGTGCAAGTAGCTGTGACATTGTGAATTTGAAGAGACAGTTTATCTTGCTTAAAACAGTTTGTTGCTTTATTTGCTGATTTTTCATTCATACAGTCCGTAAATAGCAGATGCTTCCTTACTTTACACAACAACAGGTGCAGAGACAACTGTAGGTAGCGCCTGTGTTTTGGATGGTTATTTATAGTGCAATAAAATTAAGGGTAGATTTGATAGAACCCTACCATGGCTGCAGTTAAACTTACCGGTCTGGTGTGGGAAAAAAATGTATAAACTGGTGTTTTGAGTAGGTCCTAGTGTGCTGCTACAATAAACTGGAAGGTCCATGGTGAACATATTGAAAATGGTGAAATAAGACAAATTCTAAATAATTTAAATCAAAACAAGCAGAACCAAAACTTGAATTATGTTGCTTTTTTCTGTTTTCAGATGAGTGATGTAACAGCAGGTGGAGCCACAGTATTTCCAGATGTTGGTGCTGCAGTTTGGCCCCAGAAGGTAACTGATGATATCACACTGCTTATTAACAGTACACATTTAACTGTGAAAAACACTGGGCCTGTTGACACTCACTGAGTTGGCACATTAATCACACTCACTGACATGGTTTCCCTCCCACACATTAAACAATCCTCTGAGATGACAACAATTCCATGCAAATAGGATTATGCACTAATTTGTTTATTTCTGTGATACAAATGTATCCCCTTGCAAACCTCAGCGTGTTTAACCATGACTTAAACAATCACACATTAGCAAGTGCATACAAACATGTATCTAACTTTTGCTATCTGTAAAAACTTTCACGTGTAAAAATCATTAGAAATTAATCTAGGAGACTGAGCCTTTCTGAGAGTTTTGTTGACTGTTGGGTTTGCAGCTGTTCTCATCCATTTTGCCTGTTGTTTGTGTGTAATCCAGTCAACTGCAGTGTTCTGGTACAATCTGTTTGCCAGTGGGGAGGGAGACTACAGCACTCGCCACGCAGCTTGTCCTGTGTTGGTTGGCAACAAGTGGGGTGAGTTCATTTTGTCTGGTTCGCTATAAACCATCTACAACAACCCAAATAAGTGTCTCTTAGTATAGTATTTTCAGAAAAAAATATTAAACAATTAAACCCAGTGTCATAACCAAAACGCAGACACGGTCTTGATATTTTAAGGTTAGATGGCTAAACATTTCGAATGTATCTAAAGTTATCAAAGGGCTTGGTTAAGGTCATTATCTTGTTGTTGTATTTGTGTTTAGTATCAAACAAATGGATCCATGAACGAGGCCAGGAGTGGCGGCGACCTTGTGGCCTAAGGGAAACTGAATGATGGAACAGTAAACCTCCTAGTCACCACCCAGCCTCTCTCTCTGCTTCCTTGTGAACCTTCACAGGCTGAAGAACACTGCTGCAGATCACAGATGACACACATGGATACATGGGGTCCAAAAGGCTCACGCCCACACTACACATAGGAATTTTTTAAAAAATTCATATATTACACTTTGAACTGGCACAACAGTGTCCTTCTTTTTTCTTTCTTTACATGTGGTGGCAATCTCTGCTTCCAACAAAGCCTTAAAACCAAATGTACAGTAAATGCAATGTGAAAGGGATCAAAGGACACCACAGCACAAGAAAAATACTCAGACCACTGTCCAGATTAATGTTTTTGGGGGATGGGGCATATTATTATCTCTATGCTGTTATTAATTCTAACAAATTTTAATTTGCAAGCTGCATTGCAAGTCAGCATCTATACAGTACAGTGTCCCTTTGTTGAAATGCCTCAAAGGCAATTTTGTTACTAATTTGAAGGGTCACAATATGACATAATGTTGTATTTGTTGCACTTGTGAACACATGCATAGGAACACAAATTTTATTGGATATATGTTCATGATTGTCTCAGTGTTGTGTGAAGGGCTATCAGCTGTAATTGATATCAGCTGTAATTGATTAGCAAGAAGAACAAAAGAGAAATGCAACATGGAAATTAAATAAAGGAGTCACGTGGATACACTACAATACAATATGACAGATTGTAATAGCCGGTTTTTGTAGAGAGATTCTAGTAGGTTTGTAACAGTAGTTACCAATGTTTTTCAGTATCACAATATGGGCCTATGGGTTTTTCAAGAAAGTTCTATTTTATTTATATGTTCAATTTTTTGGTATTGTTTTAAATGAAAGTGAGATTTTTTTTTCTACAATAAAAACTTTTGTTGATCTTAGCAGTATTAACCATCCTGCTGTTGTGTGCGTGTGTGTCTGTGTGTATTTGGGGGGCGGTAAAGGGGATTTTGGGGGAAGGTATGAAGTTGTCACGTGACTGTCCAGTACTAATGAACCCGACGCTTGTCGGTCTGTGACAACCAGGGCCAGGCGTCTGTCACGTCGGGAGGACAAGTAAAAGCGTGAGAGAGAAAAAGCAACAGGTTGGAATAGAGAGAGTCAGGAAACTGTCTCCTCGTCACCATTAGTCACTCATTACAGTACAATTGTCTGACCAAGAGGGTAAAGCGCGTTTAAGTTTTGAGGGATCAGAAAGTAACGGCACGATGATGATGACCCAGGTGGAGACCACCGTGCACTATGATAACGGCTACGAGTATGAGTACATGATGCAGGAGGAGGAGTGGGACAGGGACATGCTGCTGGACCCTGCCTGGGAGCAACAGCAGAGGAAAGTAAGTCCAAGTCTGGTTCAAAATAAATCCAACGGATAGATTCCTCATGGTGTAATGGGGGACAGAGTAAAAACCCAAAAATAAAATACATGCACAGGTCCCACTTTTACATAGCATTTAAAAGCACAGTAATTCATACAGTTTTTGATAATACAGTTACAATCAACTTACTAAAGTCAAGCAGGCCATAGTAGAGAGTCCTGCTTCCGGGTTTCAATTTTCAAAATAAATCAAGTCGTTGAACCCAACGTTTTTACGAGTTTTCCACAGGACACAACGCAATGAAATGAATACAAATACATTTGGAAATGTATGGTATCAAACTTAAAGAGTATTCCTTGTATTAGCATATCGCTAACGTAAACGTTGTAGCGTTATTTAGCTTGCAGCAGGTAACGCCATCTAACGCGCGGTATTCATCCGTACATCAAAATTGCTTTATAACTCTCTGCAACGTACGTAAGCAAAGCTAGAGGAAAAGACTACGGTCATCTTAATTTAAGATTCGAGAAAGTGATAATACGCTTTGTCCACAAACTGTTAGCTTCATGT